>NC_041380.1:103561637-103639616 GCF_002162155.2 Triticum dicoccoides | reverse complement strand
GGGGGAATAGGTCTGGTCATCTGTCTCTGAATCCTCCTCTGAGGAGCTATCTGTAACCAGCAAGACATGCGCTTCGTCAGATAGCATTGTCTGCTCTGAAGACCTTGTTTCCACTCCAGATTTTTCCATGACCGTGCCGAATGGTTGATGCACAGGAAGAGTAATTGAATGTACTAAAATTCTTGACAAATTTAACACGTAATAAAAAATGATGTCATGATATAATTCACATATAAGATGGCTGGCTAACCAGGGTGGCATTGCAAAATTCACATGTATGATGCCTGGCTAAACAAGATGGCATTGCATGACTCACATATACGATAAGGAAACTAAACAGATGGCATTGACACAAAGCATGTCTAAACTAAGCAGATGACATCTTTGATGTATACAGTAAGCAATGCAAGGCACCATATGCATGATTTTACCAACATCAGCATGCCAAGTTAGAGCGAAGACCTCATGGGGTAAATAGGAGTGGTCTTCTACTTCTGAATCCCCCTCAGAACAGTTATCTTCCTCTTGATTACGATCCGAAATGGGTGGAGGGGCTGCCTTTGCGCCCACCATGGAGCGACGTCTGCATGAAATTTTATTGCCACGCAAGGCTCGTCTCTTTTGCTCTACATGTTCAGTTCCATTGTGTACAATAACTGACATGCATAGGAACAAAACATAGTGAGATTATGTAAGGAGTGCATGGACAAATCCAGAGTGATGGTAGAAAACTGTGGATAGACCGAAAACAAATGATAGCAGGCAGATAATAGCTTTAGTTAAAAAATATAGATAATGGCTCCTTTAATGTCTGTTTGCACCCAACATGAAACTCATAGTAGACACCGGAGATTAACCAGATAGTAGACAGATAGTACTGATTGCTGCCCCAATATGTACCCCACAACCATTTAAAAACTCAAGTTTCAGCATAAGTTTGGACATGAGTCGGAGTCTAATAGGTGAACACGACAATAAAGTAGCATGTCATCATATTAAGCAATGCATAACATAAGCAGACACGGAAGGGAGTGACCTCTCTTGCGGACCCGTGTAGTGCTCAAGGTCATCTGCTCAGTTGATGATGGTAATGCAGTTGTCGTGGCTGCCGGCGGCGGGGAAGAAGATTTGAGGCGGAGAAAGACAATCTGGAGATTGGATCCCTACTGTGGTGAACCCTTCCATCATTGGAGCAGCTGAGCTGGGGTGGAACACAGCACCGCAGGAGCAGGACAAACCACACAAGGTTTTCTTTGGCACATATCTGTAACAGAAGTAATTATGTAGGGGCTTGTTTGAATTTGAGGATTCTAACAATGCAGGGATAGGAAATAGACAGGAATAGTATAGGAATGCACGTGCAAAACAGAGAATTTAGAAACGTAGGATTTCTGCCAATCTAGGTGTTTGATTCACAAGAATTGGAAGATCACATGATGCAAAGAAGCATGGTGAGATTAAGTCAAACCACAAGAAGTGTACAACCTCTTTGGCGAAGCCATGTCGATCTCAGCGTGATTGGGTTGGCCGGTGTGGATGCTCCGGCTGACTTGGCTGTCGGAGGAGGGGAAGAAGATCTTAGGCGTCTGGAGATGGAGCCCGAGGTACTGCTCCGCTATGATGGAGGGTTTCGTCGTTGGAGCAGCTCCGGTGAGTGGAATTCTAATAACATCTCCAATAGATGACATAAAGTACATAACCACAAAGTGCTAGATGTATACATCAGCCGCTCATCTCTGAACTTAACTGTCGAAACTAAATTTAACCGTCGAAACTGAATTTTTCTGTCGAAACTGAATTTTACTGTCAAAACTGAACACACAAGAGGTGAGGCTACACATCAGTCGACTGACTTTTTCATCTCTGGTCAGTCGATTTTGCAGCCGTTGCATAGGAAATCAAGGGCCTACAATTCATCTTCAACCTCCACCCCCCCTGAGCCGCCAGCCACCACCGGCTAAACAGCCGCCCCCCGCCGCCTGCGGCCGGCGGTGCGCCGCCCTGCCCGCCCCGAAAACACTCCCCACCCTGGCCAACCCTGTAGGCGCCCCCGTGCCGAGCTTTTTCTTCGGCGATCCCCACGCCACCGCCCCCACCCTGAACCCTAAGATAGATAGTGGGGTACCTCTCTGGCAAGCCCCCCTCCATGCTGCAGCTGGTTCTTCCTTAACTCCAGCGAGCCCCCCACCCCCTGAAAATCGACTGACCCAAAAGTCGATTCAGTCGACTAAAGTGTAGCTAAATCGGAGCAGCATCGCAAGCAAGAGCGAGAGCTGCAGCGCGAGCAAGAGCTGACCAAGTAGGGGACCAAGAGCAAGAGCTAAAGCAGCAACTCCTACTGATGTGGACGTCGCCGCCGAGGGAGCGACGCCGTGGAGGAAGTGGCCGGCGACGCCGCCGTGGATGGAGCCACGCCGTGTCGGCTCGGGACCGAGCGCCGGCAGCACCGTGAGATCGAATCAAGAAGAAAATGCGGCGATTAGTGTACAACCTCTTTGGTGGCGCCGACTAGGCCACAACTTCATCCGAGGAAACGGTGATGATGATGCTCTTCCGGTGGTGCAGGTGAAGACGGCGGTGTGGGAATGGAGGTGGCGCGAAAGACGAGTGGAACGTCGGTGCAGCTCCTTGGAGGTGGAGGACGGGGTGGCTGAACCGGCGGGACGACCAGATCGGCGATGGATCCTCATTCGGTACGGTGGATGAGGGACATCGAGGTGTTGCTATGGATGACGTCGTCGGGGAAGAGGCTCTGGATGGGTGGTGGACGGAGGAGGGTGTGCGGCTTCACGGGTTTTGTCGTCCTCGGTGTACGAATGGGTGGACGGGTGGGATGGGAGTGGGGAACCATGGCTTAGGGACGCGCTTGTCTGAAATGTGGGGTAAGTTACGAAAGTACACCCACCGATTTGAGGAGGTTCTTTTGGTTCAGGGGTATCACAGGCATTTCGCGTGTCGGGATTTCACAGGAGGTGGGAGTTTTCGTGCGCGTGGTAATTTTGGAATAGCAAGGCGCGGGTTGAGATGTCGGGAGTTGTCGGAGCACTACGAGACAAAGATTTATCTTAAATATTTCGAGGTAACAAGGCGCGGGTTGAAGAGGCGGGAGTTTCGCAGCACGATAGACAGAGACTCTAGTTTGAAATTTCCGCATAACAAGGCGCAGCTTGAAATTTCAGGAGAACAAGCTTAGCGTGTACCCAAAAGAAAAAAAGACAATTTAGACTAGTATGATATACTACGTACAATGTGTTTAACACGCACAACACACACACATACACCATTTAGACTAGTAAGGTACACATGCATTGCACACATGAGATTTGGTAACCAAATTATGAATAAATACCACATTATAGCATGTAAGCTTTGAGTCATATATGCATGATGTAGATGTTCGTTTAATTCTTATAGTTCATTTCATTCAAAATCATCTAGTTTTTATAATAAAGCTAATCTATTTTAAGATTCATGGAATTGTGTGTTGTAAGGCATAAAGTAAAAACAAATCATGTAGAAAAACACTTGGGCAATTCTGATACGGAAGATTCTAGAACAAAGAAGAAGTTCTTGTGTTTTGAGGTTTGTGCATTATGCTTAAGTTCAACCATAGAGTCTTCTAGATTGTACATGTGGCAAAATCTGGTGGAATCTAGATGATATCCAACGGCCAGTAGTGCTCAAATTTGCCA
This sequence comes from Triticum dicoccoides, assembly GCF_002162155.2. Lineage (NCBI taxonomy): Eukaryota > Viridiplantae > Streptophyta > Magnoliopsida > Poales > Poaceae > Triticum > Triticum dicoccoides. The sequence continues at coordinate 103,635,924 of NC_041380.1, read as the reverse complement.
GCTCTGCACCATCGGATTGGCCTCATCCAACGACCATCCTTCAAAGTTAAAGTTATCCACACACTATATAAAAAATATAAAATATAATATATAGATATCTGATGCGAATGCCACCCATCGTCTCCAATTAGAATAATGTGTCCATGCACGGATGCAATGTGGCCAAACGATGTCTGCCATCGGCATCTCAAATTCAAACCAGTCTGACCTTGTTCAATGTGTATACATTACAACATGCTCGTTTCCAAGCCACACCGCGCAGATCTCCGCTATATTCATGCATGCATGGGTTTCAAACATCATGATCTCTTATTCAAATATTTGAATTCAACTTTACATTGATTATGACCTCACCTAGTCTTTTACACCCACACATGGGTCTTCTCTTTATAACTGTACCACTAACTTTCTCTCGTGCATGCATGCACACACACTACCAGTCGGCATTATCCATCGCACACATGCAATATTTTTCTTCACGTCGGTCTCCCATGAAGGCACACACACACACACACCCCTCTCCATCATATCAGGCATTCTTTATCGCTCACGTGCAGGCGCAATGATCGATGTTCCTCTATGTGTGTGTGTGTGTGTATAGCTAGGTCTTTCATAGTTTTCCACATAAACCGATCAATCTATATAACTAGTGAGGTCTCACCCTCTTTCCCACGTCCACATCGATCAATCTATACCTCTCTATATAGGATTACATATATAGCTAATACACCCATATTAATTATATATCCAACGCCCCCCTTCATCATCCATGCCTTCCGCTTCATCTCTCAGACGCGCGCATAATGGCGAAGACAGGGGTATCAAGGTCCCCCCTAACATCAGTATATATCGAGGCTAATATGAATGTGATCATTAGACAATTGCTGCTAAAAATGGTTTAAGTTGTTGAATTGGCCCTCCTCATAAAGGATTAGCAATGCTTGGCCCCCTAGCTCATGGGACATTTTTCATGGCTCCGCCACTACGCACAACATCGCACGTTCTCGCCCCCTCTCTCTAAATATTGATCTCGCAGTTGTGCACTACATCATAGTCTCCCTCCACTCGGCCCTTCGCACCATCTTCTAGCCCCCCACTGGATTTTGCCACATGTACAATCTAGCAGACTCCATGGTTGAACTTAAGGATAATGCACAAATCTCAAAACAACAGCGGTTCTCCTTTGTTCTAGAATCTTCCGTATCATAACTGCCCAAACTTTTTTTTCTAGTTGAATTGCCATTATTTGTTTTTACTTTATGCTTACAACGCACAATTCCATGAATCATAAAATAAATTAAGGGCTTCTTTGATTCAAAGGATTCTCGAAGGAATTTTGGAGGATTCTAATCCTTTGGAATTTTTCCTATCTTGGTTGTTTGATTCGTAGGATTGTAAACCATAGGAATTTTTCCATATGATTCATTTGCACTAGATTTCATAGGAAACAACCTCTTTGAAAGAATTCTGCATTTTTTCTATGCACAATCAAACACTCGTACCATCCTGTAGGATTCAAGATGACATTCCACTCTAATCCCATGTTCTTCCTATTCACGCATTTTGGAAATCCTATGAATCAAAGAGGCCCTAGGTTTTTTATAAAAACTAATTGATTTTCAATGAGATGAACTATAGGAATTAAACGAAGGTCTACATCAGGCATATATGACTCAGAGTTTACATGCTACAGTGTGGTATTTATTCATAATTTGGTTGCAAAATCTGACGCGTGCAATGGACGTGTACCTTACTAGTGTCTCACTTACAGTTCATGAAGCCACGTGGCACATGTCCAGGCGTTGTCACAACATCCTTGTGTGGATTGATCACAGTGACGTGCTGCTGGTTCCAGAAGAATGTACTCGTCCTCCCTAAGCCGCACTAGCGGTACATGCACGAAGCAAAGATGTGCATGCACGCCACACACGCACTCATTCCCTCGCACGCACACGCGGGTACACGGCCGGACACAATTTTGTACCAAGATCCACCCCATGTGATAATTTGATGCGTGTAAAGTCCTTCACTTCACTGATGGTCAATTAATACAGCGCATGCAAATTGAGTGGACGTGAGGGCAGAAGAAAGACATGCGCGTAGTACTGCGCGCATGCGAGTAGTTAAATCATGTGTTGCTAGTAGTACTTCCATTGGTCTCCTTCATATTTTGTGCCAATTTTTGACAGTAACATAATATTTACGCATGTGAGCAGTGTAGTCTACTTGAAATTTATGTTCCACTAAACTCATCGGGAGCCGTTTCGGGCCTCGAAACCAAAAACCATCAATTAATCTTTACCTTGTTCCCATCACATTCGAAAGTACTAGTGCTACAATTAAGTGCAAGCCTACTCACACCTAAGCAAAAAAAGGAGAACTAGTGCTAGTGCAAGTACTTAGGTTATAAAAAGGAGAACTACCTAAGCGAAAATTACTCTACCTTCCTCCTCATAAGTCCTCCTTCTTCGTCCGTCCTTGCCATGGCCGGTGTGCAGAGCTCTAGGTCGAGAACTACTCGTAACAAGGGAGCGGCAACCAAGGCTGCGGAAAAAGAAAGGGCTCACCGCCACGCAGAGACCTCGAAACATCTCTCACGGGCAGGCGATGGCTCCCAGGAGCGCCCTAGACGCGGAGGCGAACATGCGGCGCAGGAGTCGTTATCCCTCAACGGCATGCCTGATCAGCTCAATAAGCACCTCAATAAGCAGAAGGAGTTCATCCACGGCTTGGTGGAGCTACTGAAGGAGAGCCTCGACGATATGCCCGCTGAGCTCAATGAGCAGGGGGGTTGACCACCAGCTTGGTGATGCTGCTGAAGAAGAGCATTGCCTCGAAGAAGAAGGCGACCGGTGAAATCCTGCAACTTCAGGAAGACAAGGCGAAGCTCTGCCATGAGCTCGACCTGCTGAAGGTGAAGAACGCCGGCTGGAAGAAGCTGCATGAGAATAGTAGTTCCTCGATGAAGATGTTGCAGGCCCTCGTCATGGAATAGAAGGAGGAGTTGGTGAAGCTCCGCATCGAGCACCCGGCTGCTGTCAAGGTATGTAATGCAGCCGTGGAACATATGATGAAGGCTCACGTCGAGAAATCTCGCGTCATGGACACAATGATGAATATGGCAGAGGAGACACACAAGGAGATGGAGGTCGTGGAGGCGATGAAGAAGCAGTTACGACTCCGCGGCCAACAACCCTTCATGTAGTGAGAGCAGCACCCCAAACTTGTGTGTGCGTCTTTCTTTTTTTTGGGGTGATAATCCTCCTTCTTCTTTTGCTCCTGTGTTTCGTATTTTGCTTCGGGTGTTTGGCCGCACGTGTCACCTTCTCTGTGAGGCACTAATAGAACAATGCTAAAAATGAGATGACTAGCAAATTAGATCATTCTTTATCGCCAATAGAACAATGCCTCTTGATAGTAATATATAATAAGAGTAGAGAGTAGAGGATATGGCACTGGGCTGCCGTGTTTCGTGCTCTTGTGTCGTACTCCAGTGGGAAAACTTGAGTATACCGCACGGTTGTTTGCTCCTCCTCAGGTCGTCAGCACATTTATACGAGCAGTCAAATCACAAGGCCCCGCCTTCTAGGAGTAATGAGCCGTCAAATTACAAAGGTCCTCGCCTCTCATGAAAAGGACCAAGCTAGACTGCCCCGTCCTCTAGCCTTCTAAAAAATGTATACATTTGAACAGTAGTAGTACTGATGGATTGCGCCATGGAGCAAAAGTAACAAGATGTAATTAAAGAAAAAAGGTGGTACATATAGAGAGCGCTCGTTGCCAAATTATGCATATACTATATGACACTAGCCACTATGAAGGTACTAGTAACATAGACTAGTAACTAGTCTATGCTACTCTCCACTATGACCAGCCAAAGTTGAGGTGCGGATACCAACGAGGGCCTGGTTGTGTCTATACTTGGACAACTCACCCGACTGCATGCGCACCAGGCAGACAAAGCTCGTGTCGTGTTGGTGCCGTGGGCGGCCTGCACATTAACCAAAACCTCGCGCCTCCATCTTAGCCTCCGCGTTTTAAACTTCTCAGTCTCAAGGCCAAGGAGCAATGTGAAACCAATGATAGAGCCAATCAGATGGTTGAGAAGACTACAATTTGTAGCTGCAGATGCGTGTGTGAGAGAGGACGAGTGAGTGCGTGCACCTCTACTCGGAGTACAACTGTATGTGGGTGGCATCGACCTAGGGAGCAGTGTGGTGCGTGCGAGATGTCCTGAGAGATAGGTGTAATGCGTCTAGAAAAAAAGACTAGTCTATAGTTCACCACGAGGTTATTCCTGTCAAACGCCAAGCGTAAGATATGTATCCGACGGTGCCAGTTTTTGCACGTACACAACAGTAGAAAAAGAACTAGTACCATGGCATATGATACACCACGGCCGAGAAAACATGCCGACGTTACGCCATCTAGGAATAGTACCGCACTTCGAAACTAGAACCGTCAATAAATTTTGAGCGTGTCTCATCACATTCCAAATTACTACTACTACCATGCTATATTTAATTGCAAACCTGTTCACACCGATCACAACCTAAACGGTTTCCCACTTAGGAGCGTATTAGTAGTACTCGGTTATAAATACTACTATGCTAAGATGACTGCACATTCCTCCTCAACTCCTCATCCACAAAAAACAATCAAGTCAATCAAGCCATAGCCAGTGTGAGTTCTGGGTCGAGAGATTTCCACCAGGGAGAGATGAGCATGGAAGAGGAAGCACGAGAGATGTCCCGCCTCATCGCGAAAGCAGTCGACATGTCCAGCCGCATAGCAGTAGCAGCATAGAGGTCCCGCCGCGCCGCCGAAGCAGCACAGAGGTCCCGCCGCACCGTCTATGTAGCAGACTGGTCTGGCCATGCCGCGGAAGCAGCAAAGATGTCCCACCGCGCCGCCGAAACAGCAGGGAGGTCCCGCTGCGCCACGGCGGCCTGGGAAAATTTCTTGCGGGCAGGCGAGGACTCATACAAGCGCATGCATGCGATAGTCCATAGCCAAATGGATCAGATCTTCGGCTGGGCGAGGATGCAGGACAAGGCTATCGGCGTCATCCGGCAACTAGGGGAGGGCAATGCGAAGCTCCGGGGCGAGTGCGACCTGCTGAGGGCGAAGATCGCCGGAAGGGCGAAGCAGGAGGAGGAGACCGTTGCCTTGTTGCAGAGGACTGGCATCATCATCAAGAAACTTATGGACGAGAATGCCATGCTCCGCATCGAGCGCAACAGGCTGGTGGAGGAATCCATGGATGCTGCCAAGCAGCGTATTAAGGACATGAAACTGATGAAAGAGATCATCGCCCGCCGCAAGAACTAGCCTCCGCGACCTGCAGCGCATAAAGAAAGTAGAGATCAGTGAGCCAGATCGTTGTATGTGTCTTCCTTCTTCTTTTGCCCCTATGTATTTCGGGTGTAGCCGCATGTGGCTTTTTAATTATCTTCCTAATTATGTAAGACAATTATGATCCACTCTTGTCGTCCTTATATATATATATTCATCAGTCTTGCTACAAGTCGCAGTAGATGCTATATAGGTCCGTCGGATCTTACGTCAAGATCTGTGCAAAATTTTCTTTTCAGATTTTCTTTTTTCTCTCTTAAATCTCAGTCGAGTGAGACATTGCCACGCCATTAAACAGAGGCTCGGGCGCCATTAATGGAGACCTTGGGCGAGAGGTGTACGGCAGATGGAGGTCAAAGGGCTTGCACGCCTCTCGTACTCAAATATCTACCCTGCACGGCGCCTCCTAGCTAATAAAAGAAGGGGATGCATGGCGGCACGTAAATGGTAAATAGAACACCCATAGTTTCAATAAAGTTGTGTTTCCGATTGTAACATGACATAACTTGTTCCAAAATGACTTTGTTGATTGTTAATGTGTGCGCCTTCGCAAATCAGACAGCAAAATTACCACAGCATGGTAGTACCATGACATGACACCATGCCAAGTTTCATGATTTTCAGGCATGTTTTGGATTTACAAGAATTTTAAAACCAAGCTTCTCAATGTTCTCGGCCGAACCACGATGCCCAGATGTTTGAATTTAATTCCCATTTCTTGCATGTGACCTAGAAATTCACCCAAGGACACACATGTGATTTTTCAATCAACTTTGATGCAGGGAGCATGTGCTTGTAGTTCAAATTTGAATTATGCACATTAAATGACCAGAAACTCAATTAATGTATAAAAAAGGCCAAATGAACCCGGAATAATTCCTAATTTAACAAGGCACTCATATAGTTCTATGTTGCCTCTGTAAAGAAAATCTGGGGGGAGGCAGCGTATATTAGAAATGCCATTAGACATTGTTATTTTCACGTCAAACCCGTTGACCATGTTACATGACACAAATAAGCTGATTCTCACATTGATAAGTTAATGGTCTCCAGCACAACACAGCCCTCAAATAAAACTAAGCACCCTGGAACTCTTTGACAAAACTAAGCACCCTGAAATTCTTTGACAACTAAACTGCTGGCTATATGATGTTGGCCATATATATTGTACGTATATAATGTGAAGAAACGAGTGGTAGTACTATACCAACTAAAAGATGAAATGTAGGAAATATAACGACAAGAAACTGAAAGTGCATTATATCGAGTAGAGGGGGGGTGAATAGGCGATTTTTATGAATTCTTCACTTAGGAATTTTCAGGTGAGGAAATTCCTTAGCGAAGAACTGCTAGCAGCGGAATAAGTACTCAAAAGTAAACATAACAGAACACAAGCATAGTCATCATGATGAAATGAAGACAGGCACGGAGTACAGAAAGCGTAAGCACATGATAGCATAGGATGAAGACAAACAGACTGAAGAAATTGAACTGAGGAAACGAAAATCTTCAGTCAAAGTCTTCAAGCACAGATATGAACAAGCACACAACACAGTTATGAGGAAATGAAAGAGTTGAGGAAATAGAACCAGTAAGCTTGGTGAAGATAATGATATGGTAGACCAGTTCCAACTACTGTCTCAGTTGTACATCTGGTTAGGGCGGCTAGGTATTTAAACCTGAGGACACACAGTCCCGGACACGCAGCTCAGGACACTCAGTCCTCACCGTATTCCCCTTGACCTAAGGTCACACAGACCTCGCCCAATCACTCGTGGTAAGTCTTCAGGTGACTTCCGAACCTTCACAAACTTGGTCACTCGGCGATCCACAATTCCTCTTGGATGCTCTAGACCATGACACCTAACCGTCTGGAAGAAGCATAGTCTTCAAAGGTAACAAGCGTCGGGTCCACGCAGGATCAATCTCTTCAGTGATGCTCAATCACTTGGGGGTTTGTAGGTGTTTGGGTTTGGGTTTTCCTCACTTGATGATTTTCGCTGAAAGTCCTCGGAGGATGGGTTGCTCTCAAATGACAAGTGTCAGTTTCTCTCGAAGTAGCCAACCAGCTAGTGGTTGTAGGGGGCGGCTATTTATAGCCTAGGGAGCAGCCCGACATGATAAGACATAAATGCCCTTCAATGATATGACCGTTAGGTGGATAGATAGTTTGGGACAGCTGGCTCATAGCACAGCAATGGTCGCAATTTTGAGTAGCAAAATCCTCAGGGCTATCATGTTCCTCACTGTGTGGGTAATCCGCACTGGCGAATTCCTAAATCCTTAGTCAGAACAAATTCCTCAGAGACCAAAAGAACTTCATCTCTGTCACTGAAGAATATGACTGGACTGTATGAGATTTCCAATGGCTTCACTCGAAGGGATTGGTAGGTGTAGGATTTTGAGTTGAGCATCACGTGGAAAATTTTCCTTAGTATTTCCTCGACCCCCTTTAACAATACGGTGTTTCCTATGACTCAAGAAAGAGAAAATGAAACTACGAAAATAAAAGTCTTCACGCTTCATGTTCCTGGAATGAATACCAAGTCTTCAAGGTCACACCAATTTCTTCACTTTCAAAGTCTTCAGAAAGTCTTCAGAAATCCAAGGTCTTCAGTTGAAGAACTTCATTTTTAGGGGTCGACTTTCTCTGTAAATATCAAACTCCTCATAGACTTATAGACCTGTGTACACTCACAAACGCATTAGTCCTTAACCTATAAGTCTTTAGTACACCAAAATCACTAAGGGGCACTAGATGCACTTACAATCTCCCCCTTTTTGGTGATTGATGACAATATAGGTTAAGTTTTCAACGGGGATAAAGATATGTAGTGTAAATATTGATATTGAGGAATTTGATTGCAAGATATAGTAGAACTACCCCTGAATATGTGCATGGTGAGGTATTTGCTTTTGAAGCATTGCACACTTGAAGAGTAGAATCATGGAGATCTCCCCCTATATCTTGTAATTCATACACGCATTTGACATATCGTAATGAAGAATTTGAAATGCATGATGAAATATGGTGACTGATGTAATTCAGCATGCGTGCGTTAGCATATATGAGGAATAAGCATGCAAAAACACATATCAAAAGTATCAGAGCACCATCAGGTTTAAGTTTACAACTCGATCCAATAAAGTCTTAGAAGAACGAGAGTTGTACGCCCATATAGAAAGACCCGCTTGAAGACTAACTCAAAATTCTCCCCCTTTGTCATCAAATGACCAAAAGGATCGAATATGAGGACTAATGCCCCTGAAGAATATCAAGTTGATGAAGGAGCGCCAGTGTTGTTGGGATCGTTTGTCGTGGAAGGGCCTGCCGAAGTGTTGTCCAAGTCTTCATTCTCGTCGGTATCGCGTGATGAAGAATAGGAGTTGGCCACCAAAGAAGGAACCTTGACCTTCTTGAATTTCTTCGGTGGAGGTGCAGAACGGTCAAAATCTTCCTTGAGACCCATTTTCTTGAGATCTTCTTCACCATACAGATGTGACAGAATGGCCCAGGTGCGACCTAAAACTTCATGGAAGTAGTAATGGTTTTTCTTCACTGCATTGTGTGTAGCAGTCATGTTGTGAAGAAATGAACCAAACTGACGCTTAACCCATTTATGATTTCGATCCACCTTCTGGTGAAGGCTAAGCAGAAGCTCACGACCAGTCATCACACGAGGAGCAGTGGCTTGAGGAGTAGACTTTGGTGCATTGGCAGAGTCATGTGTGGCAGAGTCATCATTGGTGGAATAAGATGCAACTTTGCGAAACTGTCCATCCAATGGACGAATGCCTTCATCTATAACAGCTGGTGCCTTGCCCTTTTCATCAACTAATGAATAGGTCTGCTTGAGGACTTCAATCGGGGGCAAGTAGCTGAGGTGATTCTGAAAATCAGCTTTGTAGTTGAGTGAAGACCTTGTCTTGACGAATCTCATAATCCAAGGTGCATAAGGCTTCAGCTCAAACGGAGAAAGTGCAACATTTGCCAGAGTCCTCATGAAGAAATCGTGATAATTGATAGGAATGCCATGGACGATATTGAATACTAGATTCTTCATGATGCCAACAATTTCCTCATCAGATGAGTCGTGGCCTTTGATGGGACTCATTGTCCTCGTTAGAATGCGATAGATAGTTCTGGGAACATAAAGTAATTCCTTCATGAGGAATTTGGTTCGTGGGGCCCGACCTGGCTTCAAAGGTTTCATCAGAATTTGCATGTAGTGATTTGTAAGCTCAGGTTCACTGTAAATGCAACGAGCTTCTTTAAGGGGAGGACTGAGTGGTAAGGCACGAAGCAATTCAGTAGCTAGTGATGTGTAGTGAGTGTTCTCAGACATCCATTCCAGCACCCATGAATTCACATCTTCAGAATATCCTGCGATGTGCAGCGTCGCATAAAATTGAAGAATCAGTTCTTCATTCCAATCGCAGATGTCAGAACAGAAGCTTAATAGTCCAGCATCATGAAGAACACTGAGGACTGGCATGAAGCAAGGCAGAGATTCCATATCCACGTGAGGAATGTGCTCATGGTAGAAGATTTTGTTTTTGTTGAATAGCACTGCGGAATAGAAATTGGCTTGGTTGTCTGTCCCGAAATGCCTCTTCCTAATGCGAGCAGAGTTATAAGGGTTGTAGTCTTCGAAGAATACGTGCTCGCCAAAGAAATCATCAGCCTTGAACTTTTGCTTCCTGGAGAATGGATCCTTTGGCTTGGGTAGAGGAGTGTCAGTGAGTTGCATCACGACCTCAGGAATCTCAATCACAGGTTCTTCAGGCTAAGGAATTTCTGGTTCCTCTTCAGTGGCAGTCTGCGTCTTCAGATGTTCAGCAGCAGCAGTTTCTTCAGCACTAGTGGCTGGAATTTCTTCACATATAGATGAAGTGAGGTGAGTTTCTTCAGAGCCCATTTGAACAGTTTGTGCAGGGGACTGAGGTATTTGCTGCAATAGTGTGAACATAGGAGAGTTTGGATGCTAACTTTCCCAGAATTCATCACTCATCACTGGTGTGGAGCAGCCAACGTCCACATCTTCATCTTCCATTTCGTCAACGCCAGCCTCTTCAGCAGTGAATTGAGGCAGACGCGAGGAAATGACAGGTGTTGAAGGGATCTCATCCACTTCAATTTCTTCATCCAACTGCTCTGACGAAGCAGCAAAAGGAGTTTCTACATCAGATCCACTGGGAATCACATATTCTTCATCGAAAGGAACAAGGTCCTTCGATGGCATAGTAGAGAGATGAACAACATCGATGGGATTTTCAAACGAGCTGGTCAAAGGCTTCATTTTCTTTGGAGCTGAAGAATCTGAAGGAGCTGATGCTTTCCTTTTCTTCACTGCTGCACGCTCTGCAGCCTTGGTTTTTCTTCACATCTGATGCAGATGGAAGGATCGGAGTTGGTGTAGATGCAGGAGGAGCAGAGGAATCTGGTTGATTTTCTTCAGGCACAACTGATGCAGTTGCCCTGACTTCTTCATTTTCTTCAGGCGCACCACTAGTGGATACCCTGGCAATTTCTTCAGCGGCTGGAATGCAGTCATCAGCCTTGGAACTTACATTTTCTTCAGCAGCCTGATTTTCATCAATGGTGCTGGCATGTTCTTTAGTTGGCTGAGCAGATGCTTCAGCCTGAGGAACTTCCTGTTGCGTTGGGGCTGCAACATTTGAGGTGAAGTTATCCGCAAGTTTCACAAAGCGCACCTTGGCTCCAAGCCAATCACCGCAGTATGCGTCAAATTCATCACTGAGTTTCTTGATCTCAGTTTAAACAGCGACAAGTTCTTCAGTTGTCATAGAGACAACGTTTTTCTTCAGATAGCGCTCCTTCTTGTACTGCGCTTTCTTGATCTTCCTGGCCTTCTCAAATTTCCATTTTTCTTCTTGAATGAAGTGGGTCAGCATGTGACATTGGCCAGGAGTCTGCTTGAAGTCAGGCATGGGAGTGTTGGGGTCCTTGTTCCAAACATCAATGTATTCGAGGATCAACTTGGGATCCAAAAGCAGTGGCACATTTGTTCCCTTGGCTCTAGCGGCCCTGACTTGCCTATCTCTGATGATTTCAGCAAGTTCATCATCATCAGCTTCGTCTTCGTCAGACGGCTCTTGGAAGGCGACCTGCTTCTTCTGAGGGCTAGGGCGAGGACCTCGTCTAGCAGTGGCGTTTGTCTTCAGTAGAGAGGGTCCCGTTGAAGAATTTGGTGCAGCTGAGGAACTAGCTGAAGCTCCTGATGCAATTGAGACGCATGTGGTCCTTTGACACATGGCGAGATGCACAAGTGCAGAGGACTTTATCGGAACAGCTGAGGACTTGTAAGCAGCTGGGGATTTGGGAGGAACAGGAGCAACATGAGAAGTTGGCCTTGATGCCTTTGAAGATTCTGGCCGTGAGGGCATTGCTGAGGAACTTGGCCTTGAAACCACTAAAGGTGAAGCACTTGGCTTGTGCGCAGGCTTCTTTGACATGACCTTCTTAGGCTTGATAGAGGCCTTAGTGGCAGTAGCAGTAGCAGATTATTCGATGAATTTCCTCACAGCTTCTTTGGCTTGTTTAGCCAACTTGGCTTGGCGCTTGGCCCATTCATCCGGATAATCCTCACCACGCTTGAGGCTGGTGGGATCAGCTATTTGGCCAGGTGCCAATGGAGGTCTTGGGCATGGAGGATTGAGTGCGAATTTCTTCATGTACTTGGGAGTAACATACATGTACTCCCTCCACTCTCTTGCCCATCTTCTTTCTATCCTCTGTATGCGCACCTTGTGCTGATTTTTGTCCTCTTTTCCAAACTTGGCCTTATCAGGAGTGCAGTAATCTTTGTATATGTCATCAGGGATTTCAAATGCTGTGTTGACCTCAGCCCTCTTTCCTCCTTTCTGTGGCTTCTTACCGTCAGCCATTTTCTTCAGTTGAGGAATTTGAACAATTGAATTTTCTGAAGAAGTATGCAACTTTTCTTCGAGGAATGCTGCAAATGAGTTAAGTTGATGAGAACCTAGAGATTCAGCAGCTGACATGAGTACGTGTGAACAGAGTATAGTTGCGAGGAATTTGCAGAGGTCATATGCGTTCTCAGAAGGTTTTGTAAAAAGAACAAGTTTGAGGAATTTGACCAGATGAGTCTTGAAGAATTTCACTAAGCGTTCTTTGTCTTAGGTTCCAGAGATGTGTAGATCAAAAATCCACACATTTGAGGAATCTTTAAGAAAAACATAGCTTAGAGAAACGAATCAAGAACAGATGATATGTGAGGTGTTTTAGTGTGTGAGGATTTGTAGAAAACACTTTTGAAGATTTTGTAGAAAACATTCGAATCAAAGAGGGCAGTAAAAGTAACTTTTAATTACCCTGGATGAAGAACACGACGAACTGAGAGATGGAGAGGTGAAGTTCGTCTGTGTAGATCTTCCACGCCCTAACTCGGCGGAGGAAGACGACTATGGCGGCGGCGGAGTGAAGATTTCCGCGGCCGGTGGGAGTACGACGGCGATGAGGTCAAGGCAGTGAAGCTCTTCCTCACCGGCGACGATGAAGTAGTGGCGGCGCTAGGGTTTGAGAAGCTCGAGCTGGAGAGAGGTCGAGCGGAGTAAAAGAACTGAGGAAGGGGGGAGGGGTATTTATAGCCATGGTGAAAACCGTTCGCTCGAAGAATTTGGACGAACGTGCCCCTGACCCTTCTCATTCGCATGACATGTGTCACCCACGTACTGAGAAGTGGAGATCGTGTTAGATCGTGGGTGAGTGGATAAGTATGTCATGGGATGCGGAACGAATTTGAGCGACAAAGCTGAAAATTGGGATAAGTTAAAAATTTCGTTCGCAATTTCTTCAGCTGACAAGGACACAGTGAAGATTTTAAACGAGTTTCAAATAGAACGCACATGAAGAATTTGTGAACAGATTGGGTTGAGTATAGCATAGAGGGGGAAGGGTCCGATCACATTCACTTAGCAGAAAAAAAAACACTTGAAGATATAGCTATAAGTGAATGTTGTAGAGGACATAAACTTATATATATATATATATATATGTATATATATATATATATATATATATATATATGTGTATATATATATATATAGCCAATGGAGAAGAACAACGGAAACAGTGAAGACAATGCAAAGTTGAAGATTTGAACAACTGAGGAATTTCAACTTTTGGTGGTGGCGTGACCCACCGTATAAGAATGATGATTTCACACACCGCGTACAATTATCATAGGGTTCTGAGAATCAAATTCTTCGTTAATTTATTCACACTTAGAGTGTTATTCTTCATTGATTGAAGAAAAACATTTCTTCATGTGTTGCACATATAAGTCATCAATTTTGCATAAGTGTTAGGATGAGTGTCCTTCTCAGAGAACATTCAAAGATTCTAGGATATTTAGCTCACACCGCAACTTGCTAAATCTCTTCTCATCCAAGGGCTTTGTGAAGATATTGGCTAGCTGTTCTTCATTCTTCACATGTTCAATAGAAATGTCGCCCTTCAACACATGATCACGAAGAAAATGATGACGAATCTGAATGTGCTTAGTCTTCGAGTGCTGAACTGGGTTGTGAGCAATCTTGATGGCACTCTCATTGTCACAGAAGAGAGGCACATTCTTCATGTTGACGCCGTAGTCCTTGAGAGTTTGCTTCATGCATAGCAATTGAGCACAACAAGAACCAACGGCAATATACTCAGCTTCAGCAGTAGATAGTGATACGCAGTTCTGTTTCTTCGAGGACCAACAGACCAAAGATCGTCCGAGGAAATGACATGTACCAGATGTTGACTTGCGGTCCACACGATCACCAACATAGTCAGAGTCAGAATATCCAATGATATCAAAAGCCGAGCCCTTGGGGTACCATAATCCAAGTGTTGGTGTGTGAGCTAGATATCGAAGAATATGCTTCATAGCCTTATGGTGTGATTCCTTTGGTGTAGCTTGAAATCGAGCACACATGCAAACACTAAGCATTATATCTGGCCTAGATGTACATAAGTACAATAAAGAACCAATCATGGAGCGATATACCTTATGATCGAAGTCAATACCATTTTCATCAGTGCACAGATGGCCATTTGTGGGCATAGGAATTTTGACGCCTTTGCAATCTTGCATGCCGAATTTCCTCAGTACATCCTTGGGGTATTTCTCCTGAGATATGAATATGCCATTGCGTTGTTGACGAATTTGAAGACCTAAGAAGAATTTTAATTCTCCCATCATAGACATTTGATATTCTTCACACTACTAGAAATATACATTTTACCTAGAGCCATTGTCTTTACCTAGAGCTCATTAGCCTACTCAAGGGATAGAAAAGCAATGAACAGTGCCCTCTAGGGAAAGGTGAATATCTATCCAAAAAAATTGTAACTTAAGCTTTCCCTAGGGTGGTGCCACGTACAAACATCAAAACCCAAAAAACACAAAGAGATGCGCCGGTGTGGTCATGTAGATTGGCTCCCACACTACGCTCGCGCCATTATTTTCCTCCCGCGAAGGTTGGGAACATTGCACAGTGAGAAGAGGAAAGGAAGAAAGGGTGCATAGTGGAAAAAAATCTATGTGTCTCCTCCAAGCACGCCCCTGTCCCAAACGGTGCCGCCGCCAGAGAAAAATTCCCCTCTCTCAAACCCTCCCATCCCGATCTGCTGCGCCCCGCCCTGGATCGTCCGCTCCGTCGCTCCCCAGCCCGCCCAACTCCGCCGCTCCCCTGCTTGCCTCGCTGGATCGCCCGCTCCGCCGCTCCCCGGCCCGCCTAGCTCCACCGCTCCCCTGCTCGCCCCGCTCTACCGCTCCCCCGCCCGGCCAGCTCCGCCGCTCCCCGCCCCGCTCAGCTCCGCCACTCCCCTGCTCCCGCCTAGCTCCGCCGCTCCCCTCCTCGCCTCACTCCGCCGCTCCCCTGCCCGCCTCACTCCGCCACTCCCTTTCTGTGTACTGCATCGTGACCTAGTCACACCATGGTCGCGACGGGCACGGTGGCCCTGGCCACGCTGGCTGGGTGACGGCTTGGTGCCGCTCACGGTGACTCCATCTGCGACGCCCTCAACTCGTGCTAACTGCGCCACCCTTGACCGTGGTGGCGGTGCCATCCTCGCTGATTGGACGACGACCGGATCTGCCTGCTGTTGTAAGCCGCTGCTCTAGTCAAAAAGGTTCTCTCTCCATCTCTCTCACTCTCTGGTTTAGATAGTTTTTTGATTGCTAGTTTAGATAGTTGTAACTGTATATGAGTAGCAAAATTCTGAAATTATGATTTGGTTTTAGCATCGAAAGCAAGAAGTGTGTTGTCCACTATTCAGTACATCTTGACGTTGTTTAGTAGCATCGTCAGCACTTGGGGTTGTGAGTTTCAATATCTTGCGTATAAAAGGTGTATGGAAGGTCAAAGGAATAAAAGAAATTTATAGCTAAGAAGGAAATAGAAGAACTGATTGATATGAAGATGCATGAACACATGAATGAGCCATTCAACTATGTAAATTGATGTCAGAATGTAGACAAGATATTTCAACACAGTGAGTAGGAAATATTTCATATAGTCTATCTGTTGAGTTTGTTCATGGCTACTGCAAGTGCATGAATGACAGAAATAGTAGCTTCAGTGATCCATCTTGAATGATGCCATCCTTGAATTTAGGTAAAAGTGGCAGGGCTACTGCATTTTACAATTGCTGTAGTTATGTACATGAAATTTTCTATGTGTTTTACCATTGATGTATAGTTATCCACATGATTATTATATAGTTATCCATGTTGAGCATCGTATGATTTTCTTGTCCACTTTCCATGCGACATTCGTATAATATCAATAGAAGTAGGTATTTCATATAGTCTATCTATTGAGTTTGTTTTCTCTGGCCAAAGCTAGTAGCCTCTGTTTTATGTTATGAATAAATGGAAGTCCTCCAACATCGTTCATTGGTTTTCTACATTTTTTCAGAAACTGACTAGTGTCGGTGTTGTTTGCTTGAAGAAAATGTTCCTGTTCGTGGTGTTGAAACAACAGTTGTCAAAGCAATAGAGAACAAAGACATTGCTCAACTGGAATCAAGTAGGTATTATGATCTGTTCTTTCCATGAATAAATGTCGATTAATGCATTGTTCATCTGTATGATATAGGAACTGGGGTTATTTTTTGTTGGCTGATGAGTGGTTTTCTATTTTAGTGTGTATGATGTATTTTGTGTGGGGATGCGGCTAGTGATTGTAGCAATTCATTTTTATTTCTGATTTAAGTAGAAAACCAGACCATGTCTTTGGATGCTCAGTACTCCGAGCACAAGTACCCCAACGCTATGCACAAACTAGCACTCCGAGCACAAGTACTCTTAGTTTGTTTGAACACAAGGGATGGAAAATTGGTAGAGGGGAGCCTAGGATCTTATCACATGAAGAATACAAGACAGCCATGATTTTTATCTTAATAAACATGCCTGAAATGGATGATATTGTGAAGTAAGTTATCTGAATTAGCATTTCTGTTACAACCATCTACAATAAATTAAATTTGGTACTGAAGGTTTAAACAAAAAAATGTAGACAATATGAATTTGACCAATGGAGGCGTCCTCGACAACCAATTACAAAAGAACTTGATAAACTTAGGCGTGATGGTGCTGGTTCAGGAAAACCGAACTTGTTGGATTGGTTCAAAACTTTGGTAAAGCACTATACATACTAGCAAATAAAGCACCCTATAGTTTTCAATGCCTAATAACTCTATGTACATATATTGTCTTCTTGCAGTGCATAAAGGATGCATCTATTAATAAAGAATTACGCGATCTTTTGTGAGGTTGTAGCATGAGAGTAAAGTCCTATGACATGTATGAAGTTAATGGGTTCAGATTTCGATCATAGAAATATGAAAACCATAAAGAAGGGGACCTTTCTTCTAGAAATACCGGTGTTCTTGCTCTTGGAATAGATGATGCAACCAATGAGGAGCTTGAATACTACGGTGTTATTAAGGACATCATAGAACTTAAATTTGATGGTGATGAGGACCTCAGTCTTGTGATGTTTGATTGTCACTGGTTTCATCCAACTAAAGGAGTGAGGCATTTGAATAGATTTGGCTTAGTTGAAGTAGCACCTGCGTCAACCAACCCAGCTAATGAGCGTTTTGCTATTGCCAGCCAAGTGTGCTTAGTTTATTATATTCCATATGCTTGCACTTCAGTTGCAAGTCTTATTGATTGGCAAGTTGCTTACAAGGTACCACCTCTAGGCAATCTGGAAAATCCCACACATGATGACTACACAACAGCAACACCCACTAATGCAGATGTGTTCCAGGAGAATAATTTGGAGGCCAGTGATTTCATTGTACAAGTAGGATCACCACTTGACAACTTAACAGTACGTGGTTCAGATGAGTTGGTTGATCCAACCGAATTGTCTCATATTAGCAACCGACATAATTTGGGTGGTGAAAGGATTCAAGAACAAGTTATTGAGGATGAAGATTATGATGAAGTGATCATTGAGGAAATTGAAGAAGATGATGATGATTTCTAGCCCATTTTCTATTTATTATTGTTGTTTCTAATTTGGGTGGTTGAATACTTGGCAACAAACACTTATGTATATGCTATTGTTATGTTTTATCTTGATTGTCTAGTTGATTATAAACTGTTCTTTGTTATCTTTATCTTATTTTTTTCAAGAATCACACGTTACAGGATGACAATTGGAAGAAAAGCATCTCGACTTGCTGTAGCCATCAAACCAGCGCCTATTGCTTGGAACACTACTGCTGCTGATGGCACTTACGATGGGTATGTAAGAGGAGTTTCAGATCTTCCTCCTGCTATTCCAAATAATGAAGACCGTCCAATCATTCGACCCTTTGGCAAGACATATGTCTTATTAATTAGTACTAGTCGTCAACCCGTGCGTTGCATGGCCTTGTTAATTAATATCCCATTCGAATATATATATATATATATATATATATATATTATCAGATAATAATGTGTTTTATGAAATCAGATATGAATGACCCATCTACTGAATCCTCAAGGATTTGAAACATGACATTTCGTAGGAATGTACTTTCGCAAATCTGTTAGTTGGCTGCAACCAGCAATCGTATGTGCCTGTACAGCTAAAAATAGTTTGTGGTGAGGTAATCTGATATAAGTTCTTAAACACGAGGAAAGAAAACATGAGTCAATGACAATTAATATGGATTAGAGTGAGTATTATTTGTCTCATTTCGGTAATATGCAAAGTCTGCTAGTTATTGCCTACTTGCTTAGACCTTAGCATATGGCAAACTTAGCAAATTCTTTTGTTTTCCATAATTATAAACAATTGTTTCCCTTGAAAACTCAATCTAGAAAAAAAAGAATATCCCATATAATTCATATGGTTGACACTTCAAATTAATTGGGTAACGAAAAACAGTTGGTAATTCAAGAAGATACCTTATTCAAGTGAGATTATAAGAAACTAAGAATTGATACAACATGGGGCCTGTTTATGCCCTGTAGGGTAACTTCTAGAAAGATTATGTTGAACATTATGGCAAACATCGTTACATATAACTATTTGCACCTGAATCACATATTTCAGCATGTGTAAAATTTAAATTTGGAATGTAGATACTCATTGTATTCTTCATCTAGTATATATGCACAACATCGATGATGGACGAAAGTTTCAAATTTACTTCCATGTTAGGCCCGGATGAGTGCCCCAGATTTTCCTTTTTATATAAGTTTCTCTTGTTTGCTTGGTTATATATAGAGAGCTGTAACACGGTAGAATCATTCCATTACCATATTCTGCGGCAGCCAATAATACAAATTATAGTAAGGAAAACCCATCAGTGGATGAGCATTGTCCTTGTACAACTACTGATAATCATAGGCAGGCATTTTTCAGTTACAACTCAAGTTAGAGAAATTATTAATTCTATTATTCATCTATAGTACAGAGACAAAGCTATAATTACTAAAACACGGGATATGTTTCATATCTAACATTAAATAGGAAATCATAGCTCATAAGGCATCGATCCTCACCATGTGGTGTATTCACCCTTGGCCACGACATAGTGCAAGCAACAACTTTGTGTGGGACATCACCCATATATGCTGGAAGGGGAGGAGAGAAATTAAGGAGACATTGTAACGACATGGATTCCTGGCAGATATGGTGCAGTCTCAATTGAAGGTAGCAGTGGTAATTAACAGAATGACTAAGAGGAAATTTATGGACGGCTTGAACAACCTCAGCAAAACCCTGATTATATAAAACTGCTAATTATGTGTCTTTGCGTACTTACAGTTGGACGTACATGTGCCTTTACATACCTATATGAGTCCTGACCTTGTATGAACGATGCAGCTACGGGTGTTGATTGATCGACGCTGGTCGGCTGGTGACTACTGCGAACATCCAACCATAGATCACTGGTTGACTTTTTGTCAGACAATCCATGCAAATATACTGGAGATTTCCTTACGGGGAACACAACAAAGAGATAAAATAAGACAACGAATTGGAAGTACTGAACAACAATTGATCTAACAAAAGCACTTGATAATACTATATAGGCTCCTCATGCTATCAAAGAGATGAAACCAACAGATTTATGTGTTAATCCAGCAGCATCAGAAACTATTCTACTTGACACACTCGTTATTGGGTACAATGAGCTGGACGACGAAGCCTCACAAAACAGCAAGAAATTCGTACCTCTTTAATACTTGAAGTGGAAAACATCAGCACAGCCTAGTTCTAATTAAGTTCAAACAAAATTCAGAACCAAACATTGAATTTTAATGTATTAAGGCACCATCTCAACATGGCACACCTTCTCCTCTTTCGGGGCAGGCTCCACTGCTCTAAAAGACATGAAAAGGGAAGCAATGCTTTCCACTCTAGTGCCCAGGACACATAACGTCTTCTATCCAAACCACTTAAATAAGGTACCACAATTCCTGACTTCAGTAAGAAAAATAAAAGAAAACAGTACATCAAGGGCGTCCTTGTATGCCAATTTACTCTCAAAGAAATAGAAATTGTATAATCTATCATTCTCATTTTTTTAAAGTCACAAATCTAGAAGAGGAAATTTCCAAAAGGAAGATTCTCACTAACCTAGTGCAGATGATGGTGATAATTGTTAAGCGAGGGACATCTGGACAATGATCACATGCTCAGAATTTTCTCAATAAGGTTGGACCAACCATCCTACTGCCTCTTTCTCGGCTCTCGACCATACGACCTGGATATACAGTGGAACATGCGAACAACACAAACATCCATTAGGTGCCTTATGAAACATCTCACAACTGGTCAAACAACCACCTGCAGCTGGGCATCTCGCTCAAGAATTGACTCTTGTTCATCTATGTGAAATCCAAGACATGGCACATGGCAGAAAAATCCTGGATGAAAAGAAATCAAATATTGGTTTGAGACCAAATAGAAAAGTGATTATAAAATTCAGGGGATAGGAGAAGAACAACTCGTAGGTATTTACAGTGCACACCAATTAAATATATAATGTCTCCTCCAGGGTGATAAGTACCTAAAAAAGGAAAAGATGAATCAAAGTTACAAATATGTAGAGATTACATGCCTTAGAGTGATCAAAAGAAATCGAAGGGCCTATTGAAGGAACGACATATGTACCTGTGTGGCTTTGCGTTGTTTGTGAGACTATGAGCATAACGACTTGCATCTGGCCTTCAGGACCACAACCCATGTGCCAAGGAGTACCACCATCACCCATGCTCCCGTGTACATGCAAGGAACTTAGTCAACAACACCTCCAACTCCTATGCGGCTGGGACGACGGTCTCCTAGATCAAGAACATAGTAGAATTAGAGGTGCAGGTAAGGCTGGGATCTATCCTACAACAACGCCATGCTCAGGGACGACGGTCCCTTAGATCAAGAACATGGCAAAATTAGAGGAGCGGATGAGGCTGGGATCCATCCTGCAACGATGCCATGCTACAGATCGACCATAGCGCTTTGTGTGGTGGAAATCGTCGGCGAGATTTTGTCGTGCCGTCGTCATGGCGCGACCGGCGGCCTCAAGGATGGATGGAGGTGGGGCAACGTGCTGGGAAAACAAAAAGAGAACCCATGGTGGCGGCGTGAATTTGTTGTCCAGATTGATAGGGATACATGGAGTAAAATTTGCTTCCAGTTGTTTTGTCACGGGAAGAGCAAAAGACCGTGGAGCAATTTTTTTCCTTGGCCAATTGAAGAGGCTTCCGAGTCTCTATACGTAATAGTAGATTTTTAGGGCTTGATTGCACGTCTACACGGGACCTAGCGAGGAAAATCCATTGGCCACAGTGGTATTCTAGTTTCAATATTTTTTTTGATGGAAGGCCTGCGCATGACGGTTCCTTCCAAACTCCTTGTACGGGCATGTGCGATCCTATGGCTCAACTTTTTTTTTCTTTTTTATGTAAACAATTGCGTATCTAAACCATTCGATGCTATTCCATATCTCTTTTTTTTCTTGTTGCTTTAGATCTAAACTGCTTCATGCGATTCTTTGCCTATTTTCTTCTTCTCTGGTATAGTAATTGATAGAATATGTGGGTTAATCTACACCGTAATAACTCGGTCCCACCAGATGAACGGTCCGTAAAATCTAATTAATGTGGTAATTTCTTGGGAGTCTGTAATTAGTATAGGTATAGATAAGTAGTTTATTGCTCAGCAATATGTTTTCCTTTTCTAATACTTGTTTTTTTGCATTTACTACCTTCTTTGTAGGCATTGGAAGGACATTCCCGTTGTTCGAAAGGGAAGGCGACCAACAAGTGTATTAACATGCTTTTTGAAAAGTAACCATCCAGGTATTCTGGATTATGATGGTGTGAAGGTGATTGCAACGGAGTGGGAGCATTATCTTGCGGTGAAGGACACAAATGGTCATTCTGTTGTAGAAAAAATTGAAGATGCTTTTTGGGTATAAATTATTTAAATTGCTTTTTTTGGTTGACTAAGGTAATTTGCTCTCCTTTTTATTAAACCATTTGTCAATTCTCGTTGTAGCTAAGGTACAAGTATGAAGATGCATACTCACAGAAGGCAAAACAACATGTTCGAAGGTGTTGCAAGTCACTTTTGCCAAGTATATTTTACTATGCAAGAATCCAAGCCATAATTGATCATTTTCGTAAAACTGAGAACACTAGCATGAATGACAAGCTTGCCGGGCAATACTATTTGGATAGAGCTCAGTATTTGGCACAAAGGCAAGGTTGGTTAGGAAAAGAAGCTTGGATTGTTGTAGTTGATGAGTGGTGCAGTGAAGAGTGGATTGCAAAATCCAAGAAATACCGTGCCAATCGTTTCAGCTCAAAGTTCAAGACTCACAAAGGTGGTTCCAACTCCATGACTACTATAAGTCAAAAAATGGTTATCAACTAAACTTAATAGTTTTCTTTATCATCACTTGCCATATGCATAATTATAAATATCTTACAAGTCATGAATCTTGTGCAATGTAGTCCGAGGAAACCGGCGAAGAAGTTAACCAGATTCAGGCTTGGGTGCATACACACAGTGGACAAGAGCACACCTTTAATTCTCAACACAACAGAAGCAACTAAATGTTTGGTATGTGTTTGTTCTCATTCCTAGACAAAACAACATAGATAACTATTACTATGTGGATGGCATGTGCTGGGAGAGATTTATGTTAATTTTCAAACATGTAATACTCATTCACTATACAATTGCAATGATTCTTCCTACTTGCATCTAAGTCTGATTCTAGCTAGAACATCCAAAATTATTTTGTAACTTAGTCAATGTTCGTAGTTTTTCAGCAATACCTGAACATTTGTCTACCTTTGTTTTCTTTTGAGTAGGCGCTTTACACAGAAAAGGCTAAAGAGTTAAATGGACAGGACTATGATATTCTGAAAAATGATGTTAGTTCTAAAGCACTGTATGATTGCTCTAATGGGAAGCCACATGGTACATGGTCTCTCTTTAATGGCATTGTCAATGACATCGAGGTCATTTCTGAGGTGAGAGCTACTGGTACATCTTCAGCAGCCTTGAAGCGTCGTCGAGCTGAAGAAATTGAAGATTTGCGTAGAAAGGAGTCTGAGAAGACTAAAAAAGCAGAGGCTTATGCCAACAATCTCTTGTCATGGGGTGTTGGCATGTACGAGCACTGCAATGGGATACATAAGTTTCTTCAGGTGCTGGTTATACACTTGATGTTTATCAATTAATTTGCTAGCATTTGAAAGTAACCACTATTTGAATTTTCTTGTTTTACAGACTTTGGCAACTAACCAAGGTGTGCCTATTGGAGAAATACCACCGCCGCCGGTTCCACCTCCTTCTCGTTCACTTTCTCCACCTGAATCTCCACAACGATCTACTATCCAAGTATGTAATCAATCATCTCAAGCAAAACACACAATACATTTAAAGCATGATAAGGATTGCTTCTAAAACCTGGCTTTTCTTTTGCAGATTCTAGAAAATAGCGAAGAACCGCCAGCTTTGTGTGCCCAACAAGAAACAAATCCCATATCTTTTCATGTATGTATTTCTCCAACTGATCTCAAATAATACAACTAGTGATGGTCTGTTCACTGTGATGTTCACATACTTGTGACAATATGCATGCTTCTGTGATGTATGATGGTAGCCTATGTGGTGCTGGATCATTTGGGATTAATGTTGATTAATGGGGATGTGTGAGGATGTTGGAGGGATCATAAATATTTCTTATGTCCAGTTGTCCAATTTACAGTTGTCATGCTGCCAAAATTTATATCAGCCTTTGCATGTCTTGGTTCTCAATACTGTAAATAGGAAATTTTGTTTAGAACTTTGGCGACTTGATGTAATTCACTAATTTGCATTGCAACAGACTTGAGTGTAGTTCATACTTTATTTGGAAATTAAGATCATGACTTCTTTTGCGATTATGTGTAGAGTAAAAGTAATATCTCACAACCTAAGTATATTCTGGGTTACTAGAGGTGTGAGAATACTTAACATTACCCTTTTTATTTCCTGGAAAAGTTTCAAAATGCTCCTGTTCTTTGTGCACATACTGTAGAATAGTTTCACACTATTCAAATTACCGCATTAGAAATGAGTGACTATGGCACCTTGATCCTTAACTTATAATTCCTATTTAATTTCCTTTAGTAAGTTCTTATTGTCATTTTCCTACCTTTAAAGTTTTGTGAATCTTAATTTTCAGGAACATGGTGTTGCCTCAAGTGTTCCTGCTGTAGACGATGAAGGGATGTTTGGGGGCTTTCTCAGTCAATCTGGAGATGGTGCACTCAGCCTATCACTATTGAGTAGCCAGTTGGTTCCTTGATGTTCTTGGATGTATAGTGTGTGGAGTGCATTTTGGTGCATGTATAGTTAACATGCTGGTACATGTTCTGTGATGTAGGAAACTTTAGTTGACCTACATCAGTCTGTACGTGCTAATTGAGATGCTTAATCAATTAGATGTAGCAAACTCTAGCTAGCAAGCCTATTTTTTGTCAAACTGTGATGGCTGACGATGGCTGGTGGATGTCTTGGCATCTACTGTATGCATGTGACAAGTGATATCTAGATGTATATATTAATTATTTGACGTTATTTTCATTTCATAATTATTGATCCATTTTGAATTACGTTAATTATTGTTGTTATGAATTCAAATTCAAATTACACGTTTGGATTATGCCACATATGGGGCTGGTGTTTCCCTACAGTATGTACCTCTAGGGGAAGTATGGTGGTGTCATGCAAAAGGTCCCCACAATCTTTCCCTAGAGCTTGGCTGTAGGTAAACAACCTACCCACGTGGGATGCAACATACATATGTAAATCTTTCCCTAGGGCTTGTGCCCCTAGGTAAAGAAAATTTCCCTACAGCTTGTTGGGTGCACCCTAGGGAAAGAGCTCTTTCCCGACTATACTATACCTAGGGTTCTTTACCTAGGGCAAGCCCAAGGTAAAGTCTTTCCCTATGGTTTTTCCTATTTCACCTAGGGTATATGGCTCTAGGTAAAATGTAGATTTCTAGTAGTGTCACTCATCATGTAGGCAAATTCATCACTATAACGTTGGTCAGTACAGCAAGATAATATTATCAACATATACTTGGCACACAAACAATTCAGCATCATAAGATTTAGTGAAAAAAGTAGGGTCGGGTGAACCGGGTTTGAAGCCTTTCTTCATGAAGAATTCCTTCAAGGTATCATACCACGCCCGTGGGGCCTGCTTGAGGCTATAGAGGGCCTTGTTGAGTCTGAAGACTTTGTCAGGATTCTTTGGATCTTCAAAACCTGGGGGTTGAGCAACATATACTTCTTCCTCAAGCTTACCATTGAGGAATGCACTTTTCACATCCATTTGATATAAAGTGATATCATGATGGTTAGCATAAGCAAGTAATATGCGAATAGCCTCAAGTCTAGCAACAGGTGCAAAAGTTTCATCGAAATCAATTCCTTCAACCTGTGTGTAGCCTTGAGCTATGAGCCATGCCTTATTCCTCACCACAGGCCATTTTCATCTTGCTTGTTGCGGTAGATCCACTTTGTGCCAATGATATTGTGCTTGCGAGGATCTGGACGTTTGACCAGTTCCCAGACATTGTTGAGCTGGAACTGATGTAGTCCTTCTTGCATGGCCTGAATCCACTCAGGCTCCAGAAATGCTTCATCTACATTAGTGGGCTCTATGATAGAGACAAAAGCATAGTGCCCACAAAAGTTACATAAATGTGAAGCTTTTGAGCGTGTGAGAGGACCTAGCGCTTTGATGTCATTGATGATCTTTTTAACTTGCACTTCTTTTGCAATGCGAGGATGAGCTGGTTGTCGTTGAGGAATTTGATCAGCATTCTCTTCAGCACCATTTTCTTCAGTATTTTCTTCAGGTGCATTAGCTCGGCATTCTTCATGTTCTGGAATGAATTCTTCAGCAGATTCTTCAGTAGGAATGACATCCTCAGTAGCCTTGAACTTGATAGTCTCCTCAGATGCTGGTTCATCTATCACAGTAGGTAGGTGCTCTCTTTAGGAGCCATTAGTTTCATCGAACCACACATCTACAGTTTCAGCAACCTTGTGAAGAACGTTGTTGAAGACTCTGTAGGTGTGCGAGTCCTTTCCGTAACCAGGATAAAACCTTCATGTGCTTTTGGTGCAAATTTTGAGTTGTGATGAGGATCTCTAATCCAACATTTAGCACCGAAGACTTTGAAATAACTTACATTGGGTTTCTTATCAGTGAGGAGTTCATAGGCAGTCTTCTTGAAGAATTTGTGAAGATATACTCTGTTGATGATGTGGCATGCAGTATCAATTGCCTCAATCCAGAAACGATGAGGCGTTTTGTATTCATCAAGCATAGTGCGAGCCATCTCAGCAAGAGTCATGTTCTTGCGCTCCACGACGCCGTTCTGCTGAGGAGTATAAGGAGCAGATAACTCATGAGTAATACCAAGTTCATCAAGGTAGTCATCAAGACCAGAATTCTTGAACTCAGTTCCATTGTCACATCTGATGTGCTTGATATTCACACCAAAGTTGGTTGAAGCCCTCGAGGAAAATTGTTTGAAGACTTCATGCACTTCATGTTTGTAAGTATCAATGTGTACCCATGTGTATCGAGAGTAATCATCAACAATAACAAAGCCATATTGAGATGCATCATTTGAAACAGCAGAATAATGATTAGGACCGAAGAGATCCATGTGAAGCAATTCAAATGGACGAGTGGTGGTCATGATAGTCTTTGTTGGATGCTTAGCCTTTGTCATCTTCCCAGCTTCACAGGCTCCACATAGGTGATCCTTGAGGAATTTGACATTCTCGATGCCGATGACATGCTTCTTCTTCGCAAGCGTGTGCAAATTCCTCATGCCTGCATGAACAAGTCGTCGATGTTAGAGCCAGCCTTCTGAAGCTTTTGCAAGTAGACACATGGCTGGTTGTGGTCCTGTAGAGAAATCAACAATATACAGATCTCCTCTCCCAAAGCCTTCGAAGACTTCGGAATTGTCAGCTTCCATAACCACAACACAACGGTACTTGCCAAAGACAACAACCGTATCAAGATCGCAAAGAATTGAGACACACATGAGGTTGTATCCAAAGGACTCGACAAGCATGACTTTGTCCATGTGTCGATCCTTTGTGATCGCATCCTTACCTAGACCCAATACCCGACTTTTGCCTTTGTCGGCAAAGATGATATGCTTCAGATGCGAGGGAGATAATGGAGCATCCATCAATAGATTCTTGTCACCAGTCATGTGATTTGTACATCCACTATTGAGGACCCACTCGATGGCTTTGGGTTGATCATCCTGCAGATGAATTAGTGCAACTTATGAACTCATATACTTCATCAGTGAAGAATATGACATCAATTCATCAGATCAATTTCATCAAGCAAAAGAACAGATAAAGCAGTATGAGGACGTGAGAAATGAAAGTTCATTTCTTCATGATTAGCATGCGTCCTTTCAGGCATACTCAGGTCTCCAGCAAATTCTTCAGACGATTACGTACGTCTGGAGACCTGACCCTGCAGAAGAGATTAGTTCTTTTTCTACACCACCCACATCTGAAGGGGTGGCAAAGAGTTCATCACTCTGCGAGCTCCATACGATAAAGGTGGCATAGAAGCCAGTCCATTTTGTTTCACATAAGAGGAGTTAGGGTAATCATATGAATAAGCAGAGAAATTCTTCGAGGACTTATGAACATGATGATTAGAAGAATAATGCTCATATTCATAGCCCTTAGCTCTTCCCTGCGAAATAGAGTTGTTAGCACGATGATACTCATGTGAGGACTTTGATCCTTTTGAGGAATTTGGTCCATATGAAGAATTTGATCTGGGGTTCCTATTCTTCATAGGTGGTGTCCTGAGACATTCACCTGAAGACTTTCAAGGCACCTTTTGAGAACCCAGATTTTCTTCATAAAGGGACCGTTCCTGCAGTTAGTGCCAACATATCTAGCAAATACTTCACTATTATGACTTTTGAACAGTTTATAGTTGGAGTCAAATGACTCATCGTCAGAACGAGGAGATTCACATGCAAATCTGGATAAGTTAGATGGATCAACTGGAGGTCCCTTTGCAGCAACCAATGTAGTTTTGGGGTACTGCTCAGGCTTCCAATATGCACCATCAGCATTGAGTTTCCTCTCAAAGGCAATACCCTCTTTCCTAGGGTTCCTGTTGATGATCTTCTTTTTAAGCACATCACAAACAGTCTGATGCCCTTTGAGGCTTTTGTACATGCTTGTCATGTACAATTCCTTCAGCCCTGCATCGTCGGTGATACTAGCAGTGTCCTCAGATGAGGAATTAGTGATAGCAAAGGCATGTGAAGAATTTGAAACATTAGCAGCATTTGAACATTCAGGTGAAGAATTAGCAGATTCACGTTCAATGCATTTCAAACAAGGAGGAACAAATTCTTCCTGAGAAGCGCTGATTTGTTGAGAAAGTAATGAATCGTGCTCCTTCTGAAGATCTTCATAACTCACTCTTAGCTTCTCAAGATCTTGCTTTCTTTGAAGAAATTCATAAGAAAGCTTCTCATGATCAGATAAGAGAGTGTTATGATGACCTTGAAGGTTGTCAAACCTGGTCTGAAGTCTCTGAAGATTTTCAGTCAAGGCTTTAGTGCGATCCATTTCTTCACCCAACATATCATCACTTTTGTCTAGCATGTTTTGAACCTTTTTAAAAGCCCTTTGTTGTTTTACAACAATCTTAGCAAGTTTAGAATAGTCGGCTTGAGGTTTTCATCAGATTCATTCTCACTTGATTTAGAGGATGTGTATTTGAGTACCTTGGCACCCTTTGCCATGAAGCAATAGGTGGGAGCATAGTCATCATTGCCTTCATCAGCCTTGTTGGTGAGGTCATTTTCTTCAGAGTTGAAGATATACTTGCTGACGAATGCAGTAGCGAGGTCCAGGCTTACCACACCGGATTCGGATTCCTCAGATCCCTCCTCTTCCTCATTTTCTTCAGATTCAGCCTCAGAGTCCATTTCCTTGCCAATGAATGCCCGTGCCTTTTGGAGCTTCTCTTCTTGTGAGATGAAGACTTTGAGGATTTTGATGATGAAGATTTTATATATTTCTTCTTTTTCTTTGCATCATCAAAACTGTAATCCTTGTATTTCTTCTTCTTTGATTCCTTTTCCCACTAAGGACAATCTTGAATGCAATGTCCATGTTTCTTGCATTTGTGACAGAGCCTCCTCTTGTAGTCACTGGATGAGGAATCATTGCTCCTTGAGGGTCTTCCAAAGTGACCATGTCTTGAGAACTTTTGGAACTTCTTCACGAGCAGTGCTAGCTCATGGCTTAGTTCTTCAGGATCACCAAGGCTGCTACCAGAGTCTTCATCTTCGGACTCAGATACTGCCTTGGCCTTCAGTGCACGTGATCTGCCATAGCTCGAACCATAGAGATCTCTTTTTTCAGCAAGTTGGAACTCATGAGTATTTAGCCTCTCGAGAATATCAGCGGGATCAAGTGACTTGTAATTAGCACATTCTTGTATCATCAATGCCAGAGTGCCAAATGAGGAATAAAGCGATCTCAACAATTTCTTCACCACCTCATGGTCCGTGATGTCAGTGGCACCAAGTGCTTGAAGCTCATTTGAGATGTCAGTGAGGCGATCGAAGGTTTGTTGAACATTTTCATTGTCGAGTCTTTTGAAGCGGTTGAAGAGATTGCGAAGAACATCAACTCGAGAGTCACGCTGTGTTGAGACTCCTTCATTCACTTTGGACAGTCTATCCCAGATAAGCTTAACAGTTTCCAAAGGACTCACTCTTCCATACCGTCCTTTGCTCAGATGGCCACATATGATATTCTTCGCTTGAGAATCGAGTTGCTTGAATCTCTTCACATCAGCAGCATTCAGAGATGGTGTGACTGAGGGAACACCATTTTCCACAACATACCAGAGATCGTTATCAATTGCTTCAAGATGCATTAACATCTTATTCTTCCAGTAGGGGTAGTCCATCCCATCGAAGGTAGGACACCCAGCAGAGACCTTGATCATACCTGCGGTTGACATAACTAAAACTCCAGGCGGTTAAACCAAAATCACACAGAACAAGGGAGTACCTTGCTCTGATACCAATTGAAAGTGTGTTATATCGACTAGAGGGGGGTGAAAAGGCGTTTTTTATGAATTCTTCACTAAGGAATTTTTAGGTGAGGAAATTCCTTAGCGAAGAACTGCTAGCAGCGGAATAAGTACTCAAAATTAAACATAACAGAACACAAGCATAGTCATCATGATGAAATGAAGATAGGCACAGAGTACAGAAAGCGTAAGCACAGGATAGCACATGATGAAGACAAACAGACTGAAGAAATTGAACTGAGGAAATTGAGAAGATCTTCAGTCAAAGTCTTCAAGCACAGATATGAACAAGCACACAACACAGTTGTGAGGAAATGAAAGAGTTGAGGAAATAGAACCAGTAAGCTTGGTGAAGACAATGATTTGGTAGACCAGTTCCAACTGTTGTCTCAGTTGTACATCTGGTTAGGGTGGCTAGGTATTTAAACCTGAGGACACACAGTCCCGGACACCCAGTCCTGAACACGCAGCTCAGGACACTCAGTCCTCACCATATTCCCCTTTAGCTAAGGTCACACAGACCTCGCCCAATCACTCGTGGTAAGTCTTCGGGTGACTTCCGAACCTTCACAAACTTGGTCACTCAGCGATCCACAATTCCTCTTGGATACTCTAGACCATGACGCCTATCCATCTGGAAGAAGCACAGACTTCAAAGGTAACAAGCGTCGGATCCACGCAAGATCAATCTCTTCAGTGATGCTCAATCACTTGGGGTTTGTAGGTGTTTGCGTTTGGGTTTTCCTCACTTGATGATTTTTGCTCAAAGTCCCCGGAGGATGGGTTGCTCTAAAATGACAAGTCTTAGTTTCTCTTGGAGCAGCCAACCAGCTAGTGGTTGTAGGGGGCGGCTATTTATAGCCTAGGGAGCAGCCCGACATGATAAGACATAAATGCCCTTCAATGATATGACCGTTAGGTGGATAGATATTTTGGGGCAGCTGGCTCATAGCACAACAACGGTCGGAATTTTGAGTAGCAAAATCATCAGGGCTATCATGTTCCTCACTGTTTAGGTAATCCGCACTGGCGAATTCCTAACTCCTCAGTCAGTACAAATTCCTCAGAGACCAGAAGAACTTCATCTCTATGACTGAAGAATATGACTGGACTGTATGAGATTTCCAATGGCTTCACTCGAAGGGATTGGTAGGTGTAGGATTTTGAGTTGAGCATCACATGGAAATTTTTCCTTAGTATTTCCTCAACCCCCTTTAACAGTACGGTATT
This sequence comes from Triticum dicoccoides, assembly GCF_002162155.2. Taxonomy (NCBI): domain Eukaryota; kingdom Viridiplantae; phylum Streptophyta; class Magnoliopsida; order Poales; family Poaceae; genus Triticum; species Triticum dicoccoides. The sequence goes on along the minus strand of NC_041380.1, from coordinate 103,604,163 downwards.
TCCTATGACTCAAGAAAGAGAAAATGAAACTACGAAAACAAAAGTCTTAACGCTTCATGTTCCTCGAATGAATACTAAGTCTTCAAGGTCACACCAATTTCTTCACTTTCAAAGTCTTCAGAAAGTCTTCAGAAATCCAAGGTCTTCAGTCGAAGAACTTCATTTTTAGGGGTCGACTTTCTCTGTAAATATCAAACTCCTCATAGACTTATAGACCTGTGTACACTCACAAACGCATTAGTCCCTTAACCTATAAGTCTTCAATACACCAAAATCACTAAGGGGCACTAGATGCACTTACAGAAACATAACATAGTTCTGCTGGGGGCTTAGCACAACACACCCCTCAAATAAAACTAAGCACACCTGAAATTAAACTAAGCAACTAATCCGGTAGACACTGCATTACAACCACCATGAGCAACGACACCGCCACCTTACGCAGACTCCTCATCCATGTCCTCGACGTCATCCTTGTCCCTCTTCCTCTTGGACGATACTTCTTTGCTTGAACCGCACACTTGGCTCTTGCTCTTCATCCAACTCTTGTAGATATTGAAACAAAGGTAGCCATCCATTGCAGCATAGTGGATGTGGTCTATATCTAGTACATTCCACTCCCATGCATGATGAAACTTGAACGGCAGTTTCTTTAGTGTACCGTATGAAGGATGAACCATGGCTCCTGCCAGGGTCAGCATTGAAGGCTGATCATAGGAGGGCACCAACCCTTTCTTCTGGAGGTCGAAGGGGTCGCCTACAACGAGGCCTATCTGACCCAGGATTTCCTTGTCGTTCCTAAAGTCTACAGTAACGAATTTGACTCGGCCGTCCTTGAGGAAATTCTTAAAATCCTGGCACTCAACGTCGGCATGGAATATGTGGTAGACCAAGCATAAAAGTCATGCACGCAAACCTAGATCACGGCGGGCTTCTTCTTCTCTAGCTCCTTTAGATTCTTCTCGCTTCCCAGGACTGGGGTGTACTCAACATCTAGCCCAGCGACCCACTCATCATTTGATTTTTCGAACATGTGTTTGAAGCGAGCAAGGCATTCTTTGACCTTTGCGAAAGAACGGGTGTAGATGATGTAGAACTCATCGCTGGTGATGGTTCTAACCTTGTACTCACCGCCGATCATGGAGATTTGGGATGCCATGGATTTGGAGGAGGGTTAGGATTAGTGGAACTGTCGTAATGTGAAAGGACAAGATGACTAGGAGCGGTTTATAGATTGTAAAACTATCGAGTGGGGGGCGCGTGCGAATGGCAGGGTAGTGGCTTGCCTGGTGGATAAATGGATTCATGCACAGTACTATGGGGGGCCAATTAGATGTCATGTGTACTCGACGCTGAATTAAATGGCTTTCAATGTCATGTCAAGCGTCGGGGAAATTACAGGTGATACGAAGCTTTCCATTCTCCCATAATACGGGCTTTCGAGAGCCCTTGGATCTGAGATCGAACGGTTGCACGGCGTGATTCTAGACCTATGGGTGAATATCCTATCCTGGAGGGTTATTCTGCAAATTTTCAGGAACTTAGCATGCGACCGTTCGATCTCAGATCCAAGGGCTGCCAACAGCCCGTATCATGGTCGTGCCTACCACGATTGTCGCCTCACTCGCGCAGTCGTGCCCTTGGAGATTTAACACGGTGTGTTAGGCTATCTGATGTTGGCATGTCATACATAGTCATCACTTAGTCACTCATACAGCAAGGCTAGCTATAAGGTTGGCTATAAGAGTATTTTTTGTTTACTTCTCTCTATCTCTTTCTTCATAGTATTTATTGCATTTGCCAATGAGGGAGCTCTTCCAATGAAATGGTGCTTAGATGATGTGCTATGGGCATTAAATGGCTTAGCAACTCAAGTCCCCAATGCATAGGTGTTTAGTTTTTTGTTGCTAAGTTTGCTTCATCTAGGTACACGCGCTTATCACCGTTTCTTCCTGGGGTCACCAAACTAGTCTCTCTCGTCTTTATTAACTTTCCACATCAGACTTTATGCCTATGTGACAGGCTTAGCACCTGTAGGATCAAGTACAATAGTGGGCTATAAGCCCTCTTTACATGGCATTTTTGCATATCTGGGGGAAAGAGGCAAGGAAAAAGTGGAGGAGTGGTCTCTCAAGCAAGAGCCAGTCTCTACGTGGTGGAGCATCGGGAGAGGCACCTGTATGGAGGTTCTCAGGAATCGGGAGACTCAAGCCGGTCGTAGCGCCGCAATTAAAATGATAATGGCAAGTCAAATCACCTGGCCACGCCTGTCCAGCAGTAACTCACTGTCAAATCACATAGCCCTACGTTTACAGCAGCCTACTCCCTCATCTTCTCACGTCTCTGTCGAACCTACTAGGCGGAACTACCCTGCCTACCGCGCGGGAAAATCCCCGCACTCGACTTTTATATAGTACAGTATACTAATTTTGTATCCATGGATTGCGCCATGGAGCAAAGCCTCAAGAAAACAGCGGTACACATGTACGGAGTATACAGCACGCCCGTCGCGTTTGCAGCGCACCCTAGACGGCCCGGCGGTCTAGCACGCCGCTCTCCGAATGGAACACGCGTCATATTGTGTTTGCACACACATGTGGGACCGCAATTGAGAACCAGACATAGGAACACTCCCCGGCCCCGCAAGTCAGGTGAGTTAATAGAAGTACATACGTTGGTACCTGGACGATCCCTGCAAGACACGGAAGATCAGTTCATCCATGCATGTGACCAGACTCAAGCAGACACGCCTGGATTGGCTATGGTCTACATATCATGCAGGCTATGTTGTATAGGGTTGTAGTTTTGTTAGAAATCTAAAAAATGGTTTCTTGTCATCTCGCAAAATTAGGTGTCATGTTCTTCGAATCACTTTGAGGGTTAAACAGCGACAACTGAGTTGGGCTAGTCATTGGGGGCACATGCACGAAGACTACTCGGCTACCATCTAGGTCAAGCCGGCTATGTTAATTAGGACATCTATCAACGGACCCCTTTTCTATGAGTTTATCTTTAATTTCAGCTTTGATCCTCATCTAGTTTGTCCGTCGGGATTCATCTTGTCTCCTTTGGGCAGTGAGGTTATGATTTCTTGTCACGTGGCATTTTTTCGTGTTATATGTTATAATCCGGTGCTTCAGATCAAAATGACGACAACTGCGCCTTCGGGGCACGTGCATGAAGACTTCTCGACAGTCATTGCCGAGGTCAAGCCGGCTCCGGCTGGTACACAAAAGAAAACTAGTACTCCAATATATAGGCAGGAGCCTCCGCGCTTGCTTGCTGGTGTTGCTCTCTTCACACTGTCTCATCCTCTCCAGATCTAAACACGACAGCGGTGGCCACTCTCTCTCTCTCTCTCTCTACTCACCGCTGGTCATAGATCCAGCCGGATCCTGTCCGCTTAGGAAGGTGAGAAGGTGCAATGTTCACGCGGTCGTCCTCGGCGATGGCTCTTACCCACTGCCGGCGTGTCCCGATCAGCGTGCCTTGCCATTCTCTCCCAAGCATCAAGGGAGGGCCTCCCACCCCTTCTTCCTTGCTGCCGTAGTGTGGGCAGATCCGGCCTCCCGCCGCCCACCTAGCGACATCCCGGCGACCCTCGGGTATAACTTCCTTCAAAACCGGCCTTGCTCTACTTCTCGAGCTCCTGACGTCACTGCATTTGTATATTTTACTATTTCTCAGCCCCCCTCGTGTAGATAAGATCGATCGGCTATTCAAAAACCACATTTTTTACGGTTAAGAGGTAAAACTAGTTCATGCAGTCGAATCTATTAGTACTTGGTTCAAACAAGGAAGAAAGGGGGTGGGGGTGGGGGAGGATTTGTTACCTGAATCTAGGACTTGGTCAAAAGAGGAAATGATGGGGGCGAAAAGTAGCAGAGACTAGCTATCCAACTAGTCTCTAGGTCTAATAGGGAAATAAAGGGAACGCAATACAAACTCAATATAAACCCGATCTATTGGTTGAAAAGGAAAGAAAGTGGGGACTGGGGGACAAGTCAACAGAGTAAGTCCAGCACTAGATTTGCTAGCCTCACACAGTATAAAGTGGCTATATACCGAACAAAAATGGGATCAACCCAGATATCCTCTTCTGATGTTTGTTGCCCCGAGCCGCTCTTTTGTAATGCCACTGGTAAAATGTAGCTGTCGCACTGTTAAAAGTAAAGACACGTTAAACCAATGTTGTTTTCAATGTAATGCCTCCAGTAATATGAATCAATGGCACTTTTTTCATGTCCTGCTAAATTTCCCGTTAAGATAAGTTGCTTCTTTTCGTTAGAGATGCAACTGTCCTGGTCCGCCTACTCTCCAGGAGCTTCACAACCAACCTTGATGTTGCTCAATTTTATTGCAACTAATGAAGAAGAAGCTCTGTGGATTTCGTTTTCTGATGGAAATGGAACCGGGGCTGGAGACCTTTTCTTAAAAGAAGAAGAAGAAGAAGCTGCTAGCTCATGGGACATTGCTTCATTTTAGGTGAACTGCACCAAAAGGTCCCATGAATTGAATCATCCATGTTGGTGACTGGTGTCATCCCTTCTGCGATGGCGTTGACTGCAGATATGGTTCCCATCACGAGGTATGTTCGTTATTGGTTTGACCGTTGGCCAAAGATCCTACATGTTGATCCTCCTCTTGTGCTACTATTTTGGCACTACCATGATAAAGCAGTAATGTTATTATTTTGCACCTTAATCTAGTGGCACTATTAATTTGAGGCAATGTTTTGGCACCGCTAGTGCCACTGTTTTTATATATATCGAAAGGGGGGGTTCCCTCTGATTTCATTAAATAAACCCAACCATAGAGAACCATTATCCGACAGCATCTCAGTGTAAACGGGAAGTTATGCAACTACTACTAGAATGGGCTGAGTACTAGTAGGAGACAAGTTCGCCACATAAGCTAGGCAGGTAGGGGGACGCAGCACCAGCTCGACCAAGTTTGGATTACAACCCAAATGCTACGACAAAAACATCAGGGGGAAGTTAGGGACTGAAAGAGCCAGCTTCAGCATCCCAATCTTAGCACCCCCAGCCTTCATCCTTGCGAGGCACGGTACACCACGTTTGCCACCTACTCGACCCTAGTGTCACTGATAAAATGAAGTAATAATACAGTTAAAATAGAGTGAGTGTCCTCTCTATCATTTCATTTCCAATGTAGATAAAGAAAGTGCTTCTCTTTCTAATGTATGTTTCACCAACTAGTCCCATTGTTAATGTTTAAGCGTTTCTGCAAACTGGGGTGCTTAATTTTAGTTGATCTGCACAAAATAGAGATTTGAATGTCTCAAGGCCCCTCCTTGTACTACCGCTGTACACTGATGTTCATCACTGGTAGAAGGTGTATCGGGGACACTTGGGTCGATTTCCAGTATGATGTAATATTTTCTTTTGTTTATTAGTGTATGTTTCATTAACTAGTGCCACTATAATGTAATCACGCCTTTTCATTATCTGTGCAAACAGAGTTATTCAGCTGCATTTTGGTGGAACTGCACAAATGTACAGATGGAACCGGCATATATGCAGAGTGCAAGGTGCCAAGTAAAAATTACCGACACCAACCCTGCTCCATCTAAGCATTGGCATCCACCACCATCAGTGGGATGTGTGACGCTCACTGTGGATGGATCTTTCTCGGCAGCAAATCCTCTAACCAAATACTAGTAGCTTAGACTTAAAAAAGTACTAGTACCTTATATTGGCAGTTTTCTAGGGGTGTACTCTTTTCTAAAAGAAGCACCAATCTATTTTTCTTTATTTGTACACAGTGTTACAACTTTGACCCAAAGGTCCAGAGCTATTTTAGGGTGATTGGCGTAGTGCTCGGAGACTGATTGTAAGCATGATTTTTATTAGTTGTCACATTGATTATAAGCATGAAGCCGATGGAAGATTAGGTTAGTGCGAAGCTTACCTTAAACCCTACCGGCGCCGTTGAAATGTGGCGAGCGTCGAGGGAACCATGGAGAACGGTGGGGAAGCGACGTCGCGCCATCCGGCCTCCTCTTGCGGTGGGAGAACAAATACTCCTGTGGCTCCGGCTGGTTCTGCATCCTCACGAATGGCACACCGTACTCGATCGATTCGTTATCCTCTGGGTGCTCGACCTTCGACCTGTACGCCCACCACCTCTGTCTGACTTTCGCCTCAGGCGAATCTGTTTGCTCCATCGCCCAGAGGAAATACTCGATGAACTCGAAGGACTACGGCATGACTGCCACATAGGAGTACATCGCCGCTCTCAGCACCGTCGTCTCGCTCTTTTGCATACATTACCACATGGCCCTCACCGTCCTCGAAATCTCCCACTCATTGTCAAACCAAGTAAGGATCTCCTTCAACCTAGCTAACTTTGCCTGGTCGCTGCCGGCGATCTGCCTGATTTGCTGCTGCATCCCCTTCATAGATGTCCTTCTGAGTAGTCCGGTGATAGCTTTGGAAGATGGGAGGAGAGATGGTGGTCTTGCAATAGAGAAGAGGGAGATGCGAGACGGTGGTTTTGGAATGGAGATGATGGAGAGGAGAGGTGTGGTTTTGAAATGGAGTAGAGGGAGAGGCGAGACGGTGGTTTTGGAATGGAGATGATGGAGAGGAGAGGTTCCCCTGCCTTTCGGACGCTGACATGTGATTATCAGAGAAGAAACTGCAAGCTTCAGTTTCAGATAAGAAACTCCAAGTTCAGTTTCAGATAAGAAACTGCAACTTTCAGAGGCAGAGCATTTATATTAACACGGCATTTGCAAACAGTGTTAACATCATGCTGGAAGTTTTATTCATGGTCGAAACTGGAACTACCAGCCAGTTAAGATCATGCTGATCAACATTCATGCACAGCACATCTTCATATGATGCACAGCCAAAAAGATATGCTATTTTCAAGATGCCCACACAATGTCGAGTTTGCGAAAAACAGAGAAAACGAGGGGCAAAGTTTTGGCAAGTGTTGGACGTGGTGTGTGTAGATGACAATTGGGACCCACATGTCAATAAAGGCAGAGGCAAAAAAATTGGAGATATTTTCTCTGCACAGGTGGAATCGAACCCGAGCGGAACAGCTGTCGGGTAGTGTCACTCGTCCACTAGGCTAGTTTAGTTGTTTCGTTACTAATAAGGCACTTCCTCGGGTGGTCGGATCTTCTCCTATGCCTCTGTGCGCTCGCCGTGATGCCGTTGTCTGTCGTTGTGAACATGCTGAACAAACGAGAGGAATCTGGAGAGGACTATACGTGGAGAGGCGGACAGTCGGGACCCACCAAGTCTATGGCCGTACGCAAGCAACTGCATCATTGAACAAATACTTCCACCTAATGTTATACTGACGTTGGGGCTCACGGGTTTGTCAACATAGTTATATTTTTTTAGGTGCTTCAGCGTAGTTACTATAGGAGATAAATTCACAACGAAGCCGGGGAGCTGGCAGGTATCATTTATCATCACTGGGGTAGCAAGTATCAGCTGGGTTTTGGGCTGCCCCGTCTAGGCTTTCTTTTTTAACATGTGTAGCCCACGACCTCGGATGGGAGGTCCATAGGCCTGTTTGTATTTTCTTGAGGGCCGTCATGTATCGACTGACCTATGGACCTCCCATCCGAGGTTTTATTTTTCCTGAAACATCGGCAGCCCAATTTATGTAGTTTTTTTTGAAGAAAACGCATAAGTCTGTTCTATTTTTTTTATATAAGAATAGGAACGTCTGGTCCAACTTATGTTTCCCTTCTAACTATATTATATATATTTAAATTATTTTATATGTTATTATATATTATTGTTATTGCCATCATATATTTAACAGATACTTACATATGTAAGAAAACAATATCCCACATCTTATTAATTTATAAAAATAAATTCTTAACAATAAAATCCTGGATTTTTTTTGGCAACGAAAATCCTCGTGATTGTGTACAAAAGCTTGGTAAGATTTAAGGACCAATGTAATAATAGATCACTTATTATATATATATAACAAAATGCTCAGCCCCTATTTATTTTTTGATAACATTGTTGTGCCCACCCCAACATTATAATTAGAATAAGCCCAGCGAAATCGTGTATTTCGAGAAAGTGCAAATGGCCTGTAATTTTTTAGGAAAAACATAAATGGGCCGCATGGACACTACATTATTTGTTAACCCAGCCCAGCTAATGGACTATAATTCAAAAAAAGAGATCAAATGGACTGTAAATTCTACCGCGCAAAAAAAAGACTGTAAATTCTGAAAAAATGGGTTGAATACGTGCCACATTTTTGGAGGCTGAAATGTGGGTCAATAGGTCGAAGCCAATGCAAGTCGTTGTCAACTTAGTCAACAAATGATTCTGACATCGTTAGCCGTTGGATTTACATCCAACGGTCGGCATCCATCTTCAGCCTCTCGTCTTCTTCCTCCAGCGCCGCCGGGACCACCTGCTCCCGCCTCCTGCTACTAGCATCTCTGCGTAGCACGCTTCGCTGTGAAGCGCTACTCCACCATTGGCCAGGCCATCCCTCCACCCCTCCACACCTCCTGTTCTTCTCCACCGATTACCGAACCACACCGCACCAGAACCAGTTAACCCTCGTACACCTCTCCGTCTACGACTCTACTCCCGCGTCTTCCCATCTTTGGCTCGTTGCTGTCCGGGGCCTCGCCGTCGTCCACCACCTTGGATGCACTCGGCGCGGAGTGGTTAACGTGGTAAACGAGAAATACCATCGAAAGTAGACTATGCATGGAGAGGTTGACAGATAGTTCCACGGCCGCACGTAAGGAAATGCCTCCTTATTATGCGCAAAATAATGATTCCTCCACCTGACAGCTGGGACCCACCAGAAGGGCCTCTGTATTTCGCGAAAAGTGTTCCCATCACTGACAGGTCGGACCACCAGCTATATCTTCGCAGGCAAGGAAGTGCCTCATTATTAAGCACAAAAAAATGAATACCCCCTGCTAGTTGGGACCCACAATAGTGGGAGGCTGACTTGTGGGCCAACGAAGTTGACGGGGACGGAGGGCTTTGTCCACTTAGTCAATATGAACGATTCTAGCTCAAGTGACCGTACAATGTCCATCCAACGGCCGTAGTGCTTGTGCAACCTCTGGTCTTCTTGCTCCATCCTCCCAAAGTAGCACCGGTCGTGCCTCGTGCTCCTGCCTCCCGTGGCCGGCTGCGATGCCGCGAAGGCCTCACGGCCCCCTACTACTCCTATCGCTGGCCAGTCCATCCCTCTACTCACCTGCACCCCTGTTATTCTACGGCGACGGCATCCTCACACCACAACGAACCAGCGAACCCTCATACTCCTCCACGCGTGGGCATCCACTGCTGTGTCTTCCCCGGCTCCGCGTCGTCTCCTTCCTAGGCCTCACTGTTATCCACCGCCCTGGTGCTCTCGGTGCGGCGTGGTCAACGTGGTCCAAGGAACGGCTTCCATCGGACATGGACTCTACATGGAGAGGCTGACAGCTGGGTCCACGGCCGCAGCAAGGAAGTGCCTCCTTATTACGCGCAAAATAATTATTCCTCCACCTGACAGTGGGGACCCACCAGACGGGCCACCGTATTTTGTGAAAAAAACATTTCCCCCTGACTGCTGGGACCCACCAGCTACATCTTCGCACGCAAGGAAGTGCCTGACAGTCGGGACCCACCTGGTCGAAGCGTACGTAGCGTTGTCATTCTTGTCGCAAACGTGTACGTACATACTGGTCGATGTAGAAGCGTGCATGTGTCGTAGTAGAGGCGCGCACGTAGCATGTACGTACAGCGGCCAGTGTGCAAGAAAGAAAATATGGCCACGTACGTACATACGGGCAGGGTCTCGAATGCCTACTCGTGCATACGCACAGCCAGGGCTCGTGTACATGGCTGGGTCGGAATGGAGAAACTGCGTCATCGTCGTGTTCATGGGGAGCCAACCGGCTGGGTCGGAATGGAACGCGTCGTCGTGTTCATCGGGGGGGCTTGGACGGAACTGCCGATGGAAACGAGGCATGGCGTACCGTAGAACGAAGGAGACGGCATTGTGTTCAACCGGCCACAGTCGAAACGGGATCATGTTCATTGGGAGGGGTCCGGCGTACCGCAAAAGGGAAGAAACAGACCTCCTACGGTCGAAACAGGGGTCATGTTGATCGGGAGGGGCGTGGCATACCGCAAAACGGAGGAAACGGACTTGTGTTGGAGCGCTACGGTCGAAACGGGGGTCCTGTTCATCGGAGGGGTGTGGCGTACTGCAAAACGGGACTCCACGGGATACTGTTTATCTCCACCGTCGACCCCCTCCAGCCTCCACGGGCTACTGTTCATCCACCGTTGACCTCCTCCAGCCTCCACCTGCGATTGTTCATCCACGGGCTCCTGTTCATCCAGCCTCCACCTCGCGCTACTCCACTGGCTACTGTTCAACCAGCCGTCTCCATGGGCTCCTGTTCAACCACCCCTCCACGGGCTACTGTTCATCCAGCCCTCCACTGTCTACTGTTCATCTAGCCCTCTAGGGGGTGGTCCTATTCATCCTGCCCTCCACGGGGTCCTGTTCATCTAGCCCCAATCGGTTCGATCGATCGGGGTCCTGTTCATCCAGAGGCAACACCACGGGGTCCTGTTCATCCACCCCCACCGGGAACTGTTCATCCAACCCCCCTAGAAACGCTCACTGTTCTTCCAGAGGCAGCATCGATCGGCTTCGGTTAGCAACAGTAACGAAGGAATCGCTCGATCGGGTTCAGTTAACAGCCATCGATCGATCGCTCAGGTTCAGTAACGCCTAGCCTGCAGTGCAATCGCTCGAATTCAGTTAGAGCCCAACGCCTCGCTCCCACACGTGTGCGTGTACGAGAGAAACGCGCATCGCTCGGCCTGACCACCCACCGTAACCGGGAACACCCCGATATTTTCCTCGCCCTCACTTCTACCACGGTTTTTTCCGTCATGGACGGCCCAAAGAATGTCATGCAGCTGCGTCTCCGGCCTGCCCAGGACGAAAAGCCCATTTTCTGTCATGATTTTTTGTCATAGAAGTAGGACCCCACCACATCTATGATGATACCGGGTTTTGTCACAATTATCGTCATAGAAGTGTCATAAGTATGACAGAAAAAAATTCGTTCGGCCCAGAATGTCATGGATGTGTCTTTTTTTGTAGTGTACCCACTTAGTATGTAATCAGCAGCAACTAAAATATGTGTATACCCATTAGAGGAAGGAAACAGTCCCATATAATCAAAGCCCCAAACACCAAATGGTTCAATAACAAGTGAATAGTTCATCGGCATTTCTTGGTGTCTACTAATATTACCAATTCTTTACATTCATCACAAGACAAGACAAACTTACGTGCATCTTTGAAAAGAGTAGTCCAATAAAAATCGGATTGCAATACCTTATGTGCAGTTCTATCTCCAGCGTGGTGTCCTCCATAAGCCTCGGAGTGACACTTGCGTAGGATCTATTCATGTTCATGCTCAGGTACACAACGTCTAATAACACTATCTACTCCTTCTTTATAAAGGTGTGGGTCATCCCAGAAGTAATGTCTCAAATCATAGAAAACCTTTTTCTTTTGCTAGTATGTGAAATTAGGTGGTATAAATTTAGTAACAATGTAATTAGCATAAACAGCATACCATGGAGCAGTACGAGAAGCATTTATGACAGCTAATTGTTCATCATGAAAACTATCATCAATAGGGAGTGGGTTATCAAGAACATTTTCTAACCTAGACAAGTTGTCTGCAACGGGGTTCTCAGCTCCCTTCCTATCAATAATATGCAAATCAAATTCTTGTAGCAAGAGAACCCATCTAATAAGTATAGGTTTAGCATATTTCTTTTCCATAAGGTATTTAATAGCAGCATGATCAGTGTGAATAGTTACTTTAGAATCAACAATATAAGGTCTGAACTTATCACAAGCAAGTACAACTGCTAAAAATTCTTTTTTAGTAGTAGCATAATTTCTCTGGGCACGGTCTAGAGTTTTACTAGCATATTGGATAACATTTAATTTCTTATCGACTCTTTGCCCTAGAACAGCACCTACAACATAATCACTAGCATCACACATAATTTCAAAGTGTAAATTCCAATCAGGTGGCTGAACAATAGGTGCAGAAATCAAGGCTTTCTCAAGTATTCCAAATGCTTCTACACAATCATCATCAAAGACAAAAGGAACATCTTTTTGTAAGAGATTAGCCAGAGGCCTGGAAATTTTTGAGAAGTCTTTAATGAACCTCCTATAAAAATCGGCATGACCAAGAAAACTTCTTATACCTTTAATGTCCTTAGGACACGACATCTTTTCAATAGCATCAACTTTAGCTTTATCCACTTCAATACCTCTTTCATAAATTTTATGCCCCAACACAATACCTTCATCTATACCTATACTAATTCTAGACTCCCTAATAATTACTATATTAATTAGATTTTACGAGCCGTTAATTTAGTGGGACCAAATTATTACGGTGCAGATTAATTCGTGTATATATTTTGAACTTAATTGTGTGCTTAATTCGGCCAGAAAAAAAGAAATCTAAAGGCCCACGGTCCTATTTTTCACAAAACAGAAGCCATCTTTCCTTATCCCTATTCTCCAGACACCCACCGTCCTGCCCATCACCATGGATCGCGCCGCCGCCTTGCGTCCCAACCATTCTCATTGCTCTGTGCCCCATCCGCCGCCGCCGCCCACTGCATCCACACTCTGTCGCATCCCACTGCCGCCTCCACCGCCACCTTGAACCATCTCTCTCCTTGGTCCTCTCTCTTTGAGTAGCATGCGGCGACAGCTGCTTCCGTCTGCATGGTGGAGACGCGGCTGGTCGACGAAACGCGAGTGAGGTGTAATGTGTATCGTTCATCGATCTGTTCCCATCTCTTATTCCTCTCTTATCAAACGTCGCGTCTGAAGTTGCTGCAACACATGGTGCTCTCCTTTCCTATGGCGATGCATATAAGTGACAAAAATGGTGTCCTATTGTCCCCTCCACACGTCTGACCGCCGAGGCGCGGAAGTAGCCGCAGAAGATCGCACTCCGCGTAGCAAATTCTGGTGTGTTGTGTGGCTGCCCGACAATGTAATTTTCTTCTCTAAAGTTCTCTCATGGAACTTGGGCGTGTTTGATGGAAGGTGTACATTTTTCTATGGAAATATTTGGAGATTGTATGTTTTTCTTCCAGTATGTGCTAACTCTCAGATTATCTGCATGTTTAGCAAACAATTCTTCCATCCAGGATTAAGAATCATATCTTATAGAGTGTATAATATTTTCTGTGTAGATTTGTAACATTTAAATATTGTTGGTTCTGCAAAAGAAATAGCTTGATGTATGGAATATTGAGTCACACATGTTTCTGTGTATGGTTTGTTTGTTGTATTTGGTAATGGATCTAAATAGGTGATCTTTTTAATACAAAACATACATATTTTTTCTCTATTTGTAACCATGGAACCCATAATATCATTGTTTGTTTTAATAATATGTGTGATCCTTCCTTTGCAGTTACAGTGTTCAGATAACATAGTTTCCAGTTACAAAAAATATGCTAAAGAATTTTTAGATACACTTTCAGAGTGCCCTCAGAGTGATTTTCTTGTTTATTAGTGGGTTCTGCATAATTATAAATCTGCTCTAAAATAAATTAGTAGATTTATGTTGCCCCATTATGCTTAGAAGAATATTCATGCATGCCTATAGATCTACTTGATCGAACAGTATTTATACAGTCTTCACAAGTATAGAACAAAAAAATGTGATGAAACTTACACAGTAGCACAACATTGTATGCAGATGAGAAGTTTGATTTTAAATTGTTTTTTCCACAACCAATTCCAATATGGCCAATTCAGTTGCTTCTGTCATCAAAAGATTGACATGAGTCTTAACTTCGATAGGTAAGGAATTGATTTCCCTCTTGATAGGTTTCTATCTCTTTGAATTTATATTTTCGTTGCCACCAAATTACATCATTATTTTCTACAAATTAAAGTTGAAATCTATGGTTTATGTATGCTGGTAAAAAATAAAACAGTGTTCTTGATATTCCTCATCTCTTTTTTTAACACAGTGTGCATCTTATATTCACTCATGTAAGCAATCTCATCAAGACTCCTCTCCTCTATCTTCAAACCACACTCTAAGTCCATGGTTTTCCTCGGCGCGTCAAACTATAGTTGGATCAGTGTTTCAAAAGACTTGGCACGGGCTTGATGGATACCACGGAGTGAGAGGGATCAGCAAGGTGAGGTTCCTAGGGCTATGAATTAGCAAGTACTTTGTATTTTCTTTATTATTGTATTTCCCGTTTGTCCTAAATTCCACTCCCATCGATCCGTATTAATTGTCATTGACTTAGTACATCAACGACAATTAATATGGGTCACATGGAGTACTTGATTCATTTCTTGCTTTCCACTGTTTGTAATATAAACCAAACTCTTCACATGTTTATGTTGCTTGAATATTTTAGACCGAGTTAGAAGTAATACAACATTTCATTCATAGTACATCATCGCTTGACTCTGTAGATTACTAAAAGATTTTCTTTGACTGGCCACAACAGAGGCTCACTCGCCTATACACAACTCTTTCAGGTTGTTGAATCTGTCCTAATATAGTAGAATCTTTTTGAATTATGTTTTGGCTAGAATTACTATATATGAGTATGATTTATCTTCGTCTCCTTGTTGATACATTCTGCATGAGAATCGAGGAGGTCAAACACTGACAGAAATCAAAACGGTGACACACTTATCAGACAATGACATGGTACTTCTTTACAAACAGGGTACAAACTGTAAGAAAGCTCTTAGAATGTGTTAAACTTATTAGTCCATGATATCACACTTGACAAAGAGGTTGCTGAGCACAGCCATGGGTGGTACTACCCAGTCTCTATTTTGTTTTCAGTAGTGAAGCTACCACTATTTTTTGTTTTCAGTGTGAAAACTCCAGACTTTCCCCAGCACGTATTTTCTTTGTTTTTTTGTTTGTCCTAAATACTACTTGATTTATGTTTCTTGCTTTCCACTATTTGTAATATGACTCCTCATGTGTTTATGTGTTTATGTCGTTCGATGATCACAGCTAAAATGATAGCTTGGATGTTTAGACTACTTCAAGAATTTCTCTGACTGCCCACTGTTGTTTATAAACTACATAGGCTCACTATCCTATACACAACTCTTTCAGGTTGTTGAACCTCGCCTAATCTAATATATGTTTTGTCCAGAATTACATATAGGAGTATGATTATTTTCGCCTCTTTCTTACGCATTCCTTCTGCATATGAATTGAGGAGGCCAAACATTGATATAGATCAGAACAATGACACACTTATCAGACGGTGACATGGTACTTCTTTACAAACAGGGTACAAACTGTAAGTTTTTAGTCCATGATATCGTAATACCTAATAAAGAGGTTGCTGAGCTCAGTCTTAAAAATAGAAAGGGCTATTGGTGGTAGTGCCCGGTCTCTATTTTGTTTTCAATAGTGGAGCTACCACTACTTTTTTGTTTTCAGTGTGAAAACTTCAAATTTTCCCCAGAATGCATTTTCCTTATTATCATATTTTTCTTTGTCCTAAATACTACTTGATTCATGTATCTTGCTTTCCACTGTTTGGTAATATGAACCAAACTCCTCACATGTTTATGTTGCTTGAATATTTCAGAACGAGATAAAAAACACATGTCGTTCATAGTACTTATGGATGGTCACAACTAAAATGATAGCTTGGCTTTGTAGACTACTTCAAGAATTTCTCTGACTGCACACTGTTGTTTATAAACTACAGAGGCTCACTGGCCTATACACAACTGTTTCAGGTTGTTGAACCTCGCCTAATCTAATAAAATCCTTTTGAATTATGTTTTGCCCAGAATCACTATATATGAGAATGATTTATCTTTGTCTCTTTCTTACACATTCCTTCTGCATGAGAATTGAGGAGGTCAAAGACCGATATAAATGAAACGGTGATACACTTATCACAGGTGACATGGTACTTCTTTACAAACAGGGTACAATCTACAAGAAAACTCTTAGAAATTCTTAAACTTATTATTCCATGAAATCGTAATACCTGACAAAGAGGTTGCTGCCCAGTCTCTGTTTTGTTTGCAGTAGTTAAGCTACCAATATTTTTTGTTTTCAGAAACTCCAAATTTTCTACATTGTTCGCCAGATCCTGAAACTATCTTGACGAAGCTTTAGTATCTATTTTGTAAGCTCATGGAGATTTTCGTTGGGTACAATTTGCATCAAATATCTTATATATGTGTGGACTATTATTACCTGTTGATAATGCTACTTCAGAGAACATGTGAACGCCATCCTAGGACAGAGAAAGAGGCGCTATTGGCTAGGGATTACATGATAGCTACCACCGACTGAAAATATGAGACATGGATTGACACAGAAACAAGGTTTCACAAATCCCGTACTCCCATATAATCTTGAAAAGGATGAGTCAGCCTTTCCTTCATGAGCTTATTTTCTTTATGATTCATGTACATAGAAAGAAGAAACAAAAATAAACATCATAGCTCAGACGACGAGAATAGTGGTTTCTCTCAGCGCCGCATACTTAGTTGGTGCAGCATGCTCCTGGGACATACCAGACTAAGTGATGTTCCAGAGTACACATGGAATGTGACTTGATGGAAGTCAACGGCTTGACGGCGGGGTGATTGGATTTTCTATTCTGTTGCACAATTCATTTATATGCTCATTTCAAATCAGTTAGCAATGCATCCAATGTGGAAAGAAAGTTGGAAAAACTTATGCTTTCTAAGTACATCTGATTTCCATGCTTTGGTGTTACTTCTTTTTGGCTTTAGTGGGTCCTGCAAGTGTGCATTGAGAAAAATATATTTCAATCTATGTGGCAAAAGGTTCCAACGTATATAATTATTATGTGCTAACGCAAAAAAGTCCTCAAGTATATCACCCATCATGCCTAACTTCTGTCTGTGGCGCGCCCATGCTGCTTCATGTTGTTAGTACATTGAACTCCTTCGATGACTAGCTTAACTCCTGAAGCTATGGCCTACTCTGTTGCCAGTTTCGTATAGAGTATTATCCTTTCTCGCCCTTTTTATGAAGTTGGCTATATTATTTGGGAGGGAGAGAGGAAGAAAGGTTGATGAATGATGACCCACAATCCATTGGTGAACCCTAGCAAACTTGGAAATGATAATTGTCGGGGAGGCTGATTCCACCAACACCTATGGGGACAGGGCCCCTTTCGGTTCGGTGAGGCCGGAGGTCGCACAAAGAGCGGATCGAGGCGGTACACGCGAGCGGTTTTACCCAGCTTCGGGCCGCACGGATGCGTAAAACCCTACTGCTGCTTGTTTGTGTGTATTGAATTCTTGCTCAGGAGCGATGGACGCTGCCAGACTGAGCGTGAGAGTGTTCCTGGTGTTTCGAATGAGCCGAACCGGCCGAACCCCCCTCTACGTTGCGCCTGGGCCTCCTTTTATACTTTCAAGGGGTCACCGACAGGTGGCAACGTAGACTAGAAGGGTAAAAATGGAAAAGGATGCGGTAGGTGCAGCTACCGCTACTGTGGATACAGTGCACCCTACCTAACTCTGACGGCAGGGGACAAAGTCATTAAATGCCTGTCTGAGTTGCCTAAATAGTGCAAAAAGTGACCGTTAGGAGGGCCACCGTTTGCCACGATGGCCTTCTCTTCATCTCCGCTTGCCACCGCGCACCCCTAGCTGCGCAGCCTCCTGCCATGTGTGCTTGGGAGAGTCCTGGAGCGACACGTTAGCATGTGTGCTGGAGCGCGGGCACGAAGTGGGGGTTTCCCGCAGCAAGCTCCTTGCTGCGGTCGTCGTCTTGTCGCGCCCGGAAGCTTGTCGTTCGCCGGGCCTTGCCGGGACGCAGGGCGCGTCGCGGCAAGCTTTCTTGGTATGCCTTGAGTGGCCTTCCCGGCAAGCTCCTCTTGTCAGGGTCTTGTCTCTTCCTGGCAAGATCCTCTTGCCGGGGCCTGGGTTGGCTTTCCCGGCAAGCTCCTTGCCGGGGTCTTGGTTTGAGTACTTTGTTCTTGAATGGTCTTCAAGGGAACTACGGAGGGTCTTGGCGGTCACCCGGCAAGCCTTGCCGCGGGACGCTGCAACTGCCCGTGCACGAGTTCGGGATACTAGGGTACCCCTACTCTAGTACACCGACAGGAGCCCCCGGGCCTGGGCCATACACGATGCCGAGCGCTGTTGGGCCAGGCCCAAAACAGTGCACGGGCACGCGCGGCCTAGGTCACGCCGCCTATCTCTCCGCTCCCACCGCGCACGCCCAGAACGGCACGCATCAAACGTGGCGTCGTGGGTGACGCGGGCGGCGTGCGCGGGGCTAAGCCCCTCGAGCATGCGTCAGGCCACGATGATGGAGACGGTTCACGCCCTCCTCCCTAAACGGAGGTAAGCGTGGGGGCGTGGTGCATTTACTGGACGGGGCCGGTGCGCGGTTTTCGGGATGTCCACTCCCCGCGATCACGGGGCGGAGCGGGGCCGCCTCATCCTTCGCCTTGGTTCTGCATCTCCGCCACGCGGCTCCCATGCACTTGGGGTCGTGGACGGTGGAAGTGGGAAACTGGGCCGTCACGAGCAGAGGCAGCGGGATGGCCCCGACTCCCTGCTCTTCCCGTGCCTTGATTCGTTGAGCGGGGCGGCCGAGCCCCCACCTCGCTCCTTTATAAAGAGCGGGAGGGGAGCACAGGAAACCGCACTCTCTCATCTCCTCCTTTCTTTAGCTTCTGCTCCCCTTTCTCTCATTCGCCATGGAGAAAGGGAACCCAGGTCCTTCATCGGTGGCGGCGAGGGTCGCCGCCAGACAGCGCATCTCTCCATCTTCCGCGCCCGTGGTGGCAGAGCCAGCCATAAGGGGAAGAGGGAGGGGGCGAGGTCACGGACGAGGTCGAGGACGAGGTCGAGGCGCTCCTTTTGCCCTTTTCGCCTCCTTGACCTGCCTCCTGAAGAGAGGGACAGGAAAGGGATTACAGGCATCTTATCTTTTTAATTTGTAAGCCTTCGGGCCTTAGCTGTATCTAAAACTTGTAATCCTCTCTTTCATGTTTTTCATCCTCTATGGACTGTACCTGAGTGGGATGTTTTTTAATGAAAAGAGGATGCTTGCCGGGTTATTTGTCTCCCGAGTTAAACCCACGCCAAGGAGCAAATCCTTGGTATCCCTCGGACACACATTTCATCTCCCGGCAACAGGCCCTGCCGCCTTCCCACATCGCTCGACCTTTCTCACGCCTTTGACGGAGGCGGGAACGAGGTGGGTGCGGTCTCCTTGTTTCATCCCTTTGCTGCCGCGACTACGACAAAACTTGGCCCCGGGAACGAGACCCAGGGCCTAGAGTTGAGGGAGCACGGCAGTTTCCGGGAAGAAACGCGGTTTCGCATTCCCCAGTCCATAAGAGGATGCATGATGAGGGATGAAAGACTTATCTGATCTTGCAGCCCCCGGCAACTCTGGTTTGCCATGGACGATTCTTGGCACTCGCAGCCCCCAGCGATTCTGGCTTGCCGGGGCCCAGGTGCCGTCCGTTTTCTTCTTCTCTTGTCGTTGCCAGTCATGTCATAAGAACACTTTATTAGAGGCGCGACAAGTTATTTTTGTAATATAACTCTATCTTAGGCAAAGAATTGATGTGTTACTTCCTTTACTCGACTCTTGGCTTTGTATGGCTCTGCCCTACGCTTTCTAGGGAAACTTGCCGGTGCAGGTACCCTTGCCGCGAGCGCCGAGTGCGGAACTTCAGCAGCCTTCTGGCGGGGTCGCTACCGACAAGCAACCTTGTCGCAACTAGTTGCAGCTCACTTAAGTTGTTGAGCGGACTCGAAACAAAGTAAGGGCGCTAGCGGCTCACTTAAGTTGCTGAGCGGACTCGAAGCAAAGTAAGGGCGCTAGCAGCTCACTTAAGCTGTTGAGCGGACTCGGAACAAAGTAACGGCGCAACTAGCTACGAGTTGGTTCCTCCGCGCACAGGTTTTCCATACAAAGCACGGTCGTTCAAGGAAAATAACTCAAAAACTTAAAAAACTGATTGCTCAGGCTTTAGCAACTTAGCTTTTCTGTCGTCTGCTTCCCGGCAAGGAGAAATTTTCTTGAACGGCCTGGTCCACACAATTATCTTCTCCTCCCCCCCCCGGCAAACCTTGTGGGCGAGGGAACCTTCCTTCTTTGAGAAAGAAACAGAGAAATAAAGTAATGATATGGAGCCTTGGGCTCGTTATCGCTTACCGAGGTCTAGTGCTGCACAAAGTGTCAGATAACATATGCGAAAAAGGATTATAGCAGAAAAAACTGACAAGATGTGCGGGGCACATGAACTTTACTGGTGCACGGGGTCTGTGCCCGGCTTTGTACAAAGGATTACATGCAACAGCGGCAAGACTTGTACAAAAGGTGGTTGCCGGAAAAGCTTCCGGCAACCGCGCCTTACGGGTAAAACTTACGAAGATGTTCAATGTTCCAGGAGTTGCTCACCGGAATGCCATCTTCGGTCTCAAGGCGGACAGCGCCGGGCCTAGTGACTCGTTTCACCCGATAAGGGCCTTCCCACTTCGGCGTCAACTTGTTGGAATTCTTGGCGGACTGAACACGCCGAAGAACAAGGTCGCCTTCCTCGAAGCTCCTGGCTTTAACTTTGCGGCTATGGTAGCGATGCAAAGCTTGCTGGTAGCGAGCGGCTCGCACAGCAGCCTGGAGACGGTCTTCCTCAAGGAGCAGCGCGTCATCTTGTCGCAGCTGCTCTCGCTCGAGCTCATCATAAGCGAGCACTCGAGGCGACCCGTAAACGAGTTCTGTGGGGAGAACTGCCTCTGCTCCGTAGACTAGAGCAAAGGGTGTCTGGCCAGTGGCTCGATTTGGCGTCGTCCTGATCGACCAAAGAACCACCGGCAGCTCCTCGATCCAGTTTCTTCCGCACTTGTGCAGCCTGTCGAAAGTTCTGGTCTTGAGGCCTCGTAGCACTTCAGCATTTGCCCGCTCCGCTTGACCGTTGCTTCTCGGGTGAGCAACAGAAGCGAAGCAGATCTTGGCGCCAAGATCTTGGACGTACTGCATGAAGGTGCGGCTCGTAAATTGAGTGCCGTTATCGGTGATGATCCTGTTAGGGATCCCGAAACGGCAAACAATCGACCTGAAGAACTTGACTGCTGACTGTGCTGTCACCTTCCTCACTGGTTCCACTTCCGGCCACTTTGTGAACTTGTCGATTGCAACGTACAAGAACTCAAAGCCCCCGACAGCTCGGGGGAAGGGGCCAAGGATGTCGAGCCCCCAGACCGAAAATGGCCAGGATAAAGGGATCGTCTAGAGAGCTTGAGCTGGCTGGTGTATCTGCTTGGAATGGAACTGGCACGCTTCACACTTGGTTACTTGTGCAGTTGCATCCTAGAGGGCTGTCGGCCAGAAGAAGCCTTGTCGGAATGCTTTGCCGACAAGTGCTCTTGCGCCAATGTGGTGACCACATATGCCTCCATGTATCTCTGCCAACAGCTGTTGTCCATCTTCCTGGCGAATACACTTCAATTTCACACCGTTGAGTCTTATTCTGTACAGTGTGTTGTCGACAAACTTGTACATACTTGACTGCCGGGCTACTCTTTCCGCTTCTTCTTGCTCTTCGGGAAGCTCTCCTGTCTGAAGGAAATGGACAATCTGTTGTGCCCATGCTGGAGCTTGTGGCTCGACAACAAGGACTAAAGGCGTATCTGTTGCTGCGGGAACATCCGCTTCTACGGCAAGAACCTGTGGTTCGGCCGGAGCGTGATATTCCCCGGCAAGCTTGCCGGAGCAAAACTTGTCGGGAGCGTTTGCTTCAACAGAACAAACCAAGAGGTTTGCCGGAGCAGACTGCTCCTCAGCACTCTTGGCGTTGATCTTTGGGACTTTCTTGGCGGCGGCTTCGGAGAGCTCTGCCGGAAAGTAGTCACCAGAAACCAACTTCCTCTTCTTATTCTGTCCAGTTGATGGTGTCACGGATGGTTGAGTCAGCTTGAGCACAAAGATCCCTGGTTCCACAGGAAACTTTAGTGCAGCGCACTTTGACAGGCCGTCAGCAATGTCATTCTGAGCTCGCGGAACATGCTCCATTTGCAGGCCGTCAAAGTGTTCTTCTAGCTTTCTCACTTCATCAACATAAGCTTCCATCAATGGACTCTGGTAGTTCTTGTTCACTTGGCGGACGACAAGCTGCGAGTCACCCCTTACAATGAGTTTCTTGATCCCAAGATCGGCTGCGATTCTGAGGCCGGCAAGCAAACCCTCATACTCTGCGGTATTGTTCGTTGCTTGCTCCTTGGGAAAGTGCATCTGGACTACGTACTTGAGGTGCTCTCCGGTGGGTGCGATAAGCAGCACGCCGGCACCGGCGCCTTGCAGCGAGAAGGCACCATCAAAATACATCAGCCACTCTTTGCTTGTCTCCTTGACGGGGATGCTCGTTTCTGGAATTTCTTCATCTGGAGTTGGCGTCCACTCTGCTATGAACTCTGCCAATGCCCTGCTTTGGATCGTTGCAGTGCTCTCAAACTTGAGGCCAAAGCTTGACAGTTCCAATGCCCACTCGACAATCCTGCCTGTTGCTTCTGGATTCTGCAGTATCCTCTTCAGCGGAAAGCAAGTGACAACTGTGATCTCGTGTGCCTGGAAGTAATGGCGCAGCTTTCTCGAGGCCATGAGAAGGCCGAAAAGCAATTTTTGCACACCAGAGTACCTCGACCTAGCCCCCTGGAGAAGGGAGCTGACAAAGTAAACTGGGCGCTGCACCATCTTCTTCTGCACCTCCTTGCACGTCTGCGCAGATTCATCTTTGTCGGGACCATAGCTTGTCAGAGAAGCCCCCTGCTTGTCGCTGGATTCACTTGTCACGGTCGCTGGCTCATCATCCGCCTCCCTCTCCGCTACTAACGCAGCACTAACCACTTGATTGGTTGCCGCTAGGTATAGCAGCAACTTCTCTTGTGGCTTAGGTGCGACAAGTATTGGAGTGGAGGATAGGTACCTCTTCAAGTCCTGCAGCGCGGCCTCCGCTTCCGGAGTCCATTTCATTGGACCTGCCTTTTTCAATATTTTGAAAAACGGCAGGGCGCGCTCAGCAGACTTAGAGATAAACCTGCTGAGAGCAGCCACGCAACCGGCAAGCCTTCGCACATCCTTGACGCGCTTCGGTGCTTCAATCTGCTCGATGGCCTTGATCTTGTCGGGGTTGGCTTCAATTCCCCGCTGAGACACAAAGAACCCGAGAAGCTTGCCGGAAGGGACTCCAAACACGCACTTCTCGGGGTTGAGCTTGAGGTTGATCTTGCACAGATTTGCAAAAGTTTCTTCTAAATCTTGGATCAGGGTAGCCTTGTCCTTGATCTTGACCACTATATCATCCATGTAGGCTTCCACATTTCTGTGTATCTGTGTCTCAAAAGCGACATGGACTACCCTTGCAAATGTTGAACCAGCATTCTTCAACCCAAAGGGCATCCTTACAAAACAGTATGTGCCGCAAGGGGTGATAAATGCGGTTTTTTCCTCATCCTCTTCTGCCATGAAGATTTGATGGTATCCTGAGTATGCATCAAGAAATGAAAGCAAATCACATCCAGCTGTGGAGTCAACAATCTGGTCAATGCGCGGCAAGGGAAATGGATCTCTGGGACAAGCTTTATTGACATCAATGAAGTCAATACAAAGTCTCCATTTTCCGTTAGCCTTGCGCACGACTACAGGATTGGCCAACCACGTGGGATGGAGCACTCCTCTGACAAGGCCTGCTGCTTCCAATTTCCTGATCTCTTGTGCAATGAACTCTTGGCGCTCCACCGCCTGCTTCCTGACTCTCTGCTTGATAGGCCGCGCATGAGGACAGACGGCAAGGTGGTGCTCGATTACTTTCCTGGGAACACCAGGGATATCAGATGGTTGCCATGAAAACACGTCGACATTCGCCCGCAGGAAAGCAACAAGCACGCTTTCCTATTTAGGGTCAAGCGTGGCACTGATGGTGAAGGTACCACCAGTGCCGTCCTCCTTGGCGGACACCTTCTTGGTCTCGGGTGGAGCTGCCATCGTCTGCTTGCACTTGCCGGTGGAGCTCGATGGTGCGTCCTCGACGGTAGCGCAGCACTCCGAAGAGGTGCGCTTGCCGGAGTGGGCATCAGAGATCTTGCCGGACTTTGTCTTCTTCTTCCCCCCGGGAGCTTCAGCGGCAAGTATGTTGTGATCAGCTGCGGCTGCTGCTTCCCGGTAGATCTTGTCGGCGCAGATAAGGGCATCCTTCTTGTCGCCGGGGACAGAGATGACACTTATCGGGCCTGGCATCTTGAGCATGTTGTATGCATAGTGAGAGGCTGCCATAAACTTGGCGAGCGCTGGACGGCCAAGGATCCCATTGTAGGGCAATGGAAAATCGGCAACGTCAAATGTGACCCTCTCAGTTCTGAAATTCATCTCGCTGCCAAATGCGACCGGCAGCGTGATCTTTCCCTTCGGGTTGCTTCTTCCCGGTCTGATTCCTTGGAATGTGCCGGTCTCCTCGAGCTCACTGTCAGGAATCTGGAGTTTCTGAAGGACCGCAGAGGAGATCAGATTCAAGCCGGCCCCGCCGTCAACTAGCATCTTCATGACCTTGAGGTTGCGGATAGTTGGTGAGACCAACATCAGCAAGCACCCGACCGCAGTTACGCGATCAGGGTGATCCTCAATGTCAAAGATGATAGGCGTGCTGGACCATTTCAGAGGCTTGCGTGACTCTATGGATGGCTCTGCTGCATTCACTTCCCGCATCCACTGCTTGAGTTGGCGGTGCAAAGTATACAGAGAAGCACCACCGTCAATGCACAGGGCCTCTGTGGCTTTCTGAAATTCCTGCTCATCGGCCTCGTCATCATCCATGTCTTCATCGTCGTCGTCATCTTCATCCTTGTCGCGGCCGCGGGGAGGTCTGTCTCCTTGCCGCTGCTTGGCCTTGCCGCGGCGTCCTCCTCGGCCGGGACGTTTCTTGCTGGATCCACCAGCACCTTCCTGGGCCTTCTCCTTGTCGCGTCGCTCGTATTCAGCTTTCTGTTGCTCAACAAGTTGTTCGACTTTCTTGCAGTTATGGAGATCGTGGCCCTTGGTGCAGTGGATCTTGCAATACTGCTTGCCGGAGCTGTCCTGCTTGTCGGCGGCCGCCACAGGCTGGGCCTCCTTGCCGGAGCCACCAGCTTTAGCTTCCTTGGCGCCACCTCCGTTGCCGGACTGCTCGACAGCTAGCACTTCCTTGCCCTTTTTCCTTCTGTTGTTCCGCCGCCGGCCTTTCCTTGTCGGGGCGGCATCCTCACTGTCAGATCCTCCTGCTCCTGTATCCTCTCCGGGGAGCCTCCTCCCCTCTTCAGCGCGTGCACACTTGTCGGCCAGGGCGTAAAGCTCGCTGACGTCTCTGATCTTACACATCGCCATCTCCTCCCTCATCCTTCAGTTTTGCACGTTCTGATGGAACGCGCTAATGATCGCGGCGGGGTGGACGTCTGGGATGTTGTGCTGTACACGGCTGAATCTCTGAATGTACTTGCGCAGTGGCTCTCCTTCCTTCTGGGCGAGCAGATGAAGATCGCTCTCTTGGCCATGTGGTTTGTGGCCGCCTGTAAAGGCGCCGACAAACTGATGGCACAGATCAGCCCAGGAGGATATGGAGTTGTCCGGCAAGTGCATGAGCCAGGATCTGACATTGGGCTTGAGTACCAGCGGGAAGTAGTTGGCAAGGATCTTGTCGTCCCGTCCCCCGGCAGCCTGCACCACGATGGTGTAGATGCTGAGAAACTCCAACGGATGCGTCTTGCCGTCGTACTTCTCTGGTACGTCTAGTTTGAAATTCTTTGTGCTGGGCCACTAGACTTGCCGCAGCTCACGGGTGAACGCAGGACAACCTACCGCGTACGGCAGATCGCCTGGTTCCCCTGGCGCATGCATGTCAACAGAGGGCCCAGCGCGCTTGTCGGATTGACGTCGCGCTTCTCTTCGGCGCTCGATGCGGGTTCGAGCGTCTTCTTGTTGTCGTTCATGGAGAACTTGGCGCTGGTCACGACGAGCTCGTGGGTCCGACGACGCGGTGGAGCCGCTGTCGGGGTGGACCCAGCGAGTCGGCGATTTTGGCCTTCGTAGTGGAGATTGCATGGAAGTCGCACCTCCCCCAGTCTTGTTGCCATCGGCTCGCGTCCGGCTGCCCTGCCGCGGCAGCGAGGTGCTTGGTTGCCGCGCAGTGTCGCCGTTGGCGAAGCCGATGAGGCTCTGGATAGTGGCCCTCCATTCTTCGGTCTTGTCCGCCGTCGGAGGATAATCTAGGAGTAGCTGGGCCCGCGCCAAGGCTTCCGCCGGCGTGGTGGGCGGCAGAGGTGAACGGTGCGAGGAGCGGGACATGCTCGGACTCCTAACCAAGTTAGAAGGAGCAGTGTCCCGTCCAGGCGACCGCACCTCGCTGGGGCCAGCATGCTGGCGTGTATGCTGGTCTTGAACGCCACGCGAACCACCAGCTTGATCTTGGGCCAGCGGACGTATGGCGCTGCGAACGCCATGACGCTGCTGGTCCCGCGCCCTTCCTGAGATGGGCGCGGTGGGCGTATGGACGCCGAGGTCTGCGCGGCCTTGTCCTTGGACTTGGTAGCGCTGTGGGCACCCTCGTCGATGTCCACTCTTCCGCCGGCGTCCACTCCACCGTCCGCCTGCTCCGGAGGTGGTGGAAGCGACGCAGACGGGGTTGTTGCCCCCGAAGCCTTCTTCTTCGGTGGCATGTCGGTGAAGACGATGAAGATTTAGCTCGCGTGCACGCCGGATCGGGCTCGCATGATCTCGACGCCCCCTACCTGGCGCGCCAGAGATGTCGGGGAGGCTGATTCCACCAACACCTATGGGGACAGGGCCCCTTTCGGTTCGGTGAGGGCGGAGGTCGCACAAAGAGCGGATCGAGGCGGTACACGCGAGCGGTTTTACCCAGCTTCGGGCCGCACGGATGCGTAAAACCCTACTGCTGGTTGTTTGTGTGTATTGAATTCTTGCTCAGGAGCGATGGACGCTGCCAGACTGAGCATGAGAGTGTTCCTGGTGTTTCGAATGAGCCGAACCGGCCGAACCCCCCTCTACGTTGCGCCTGGGCCTCCTTTTATACTTTCAAGGGGTCACCGACAGGTGGCAACGTAGACTAGAAGGGTAAAAATGGAAAAGGATGCGGTAGGTGCAGCTACCGCTACTGTGGATACAGTGCACCCTACCTAACTCTGACGGCAGGGGACAAAGTCATTAAATGCCTGTCTGAGTTGCCTAAACAGTGCAAAAAGTGACCGTTAGGAGCGCCACCGTTTGCCACGATGGCCTTCTCTTCATCTCTGCTTGCCACCGCACACCCCTAGCAGCGCAGCCTCCTGCCACGTGTGCTTGGGAGAGTCCTGGAGCGGCACGTTAGCAGGTGTGCTGGAGCGCGGGCACGAAGTGGGGGTTTCCCGCGGCAAGCTCCTTGCTGCGGTCGTCGTCTTGTCGCGCCCGGAAGCTTGTCGTTCGCCGGGCCTTGCCGGGACGCAGGGCGCGTCGCGGCAAGCTTTCTTGGTATGCCTTGAGTGGCCTTCCCGGCAAGCTCCTCTTGTCGGGGTCTTGTCTCTTCCTGGCAAGATCCTCTTGCCGGGGCCTGGGTTGGCTTTCCCGGCAAGCTCCTTGCCGGGGTCTTGGTTTGAGTACTTTGTTCTTGAATGGTCTTCAAGGGAACTACGGAGGGACTTGGCGGTCACCCGGCAAGCCTTGCCGCGGGACGCTGCAACTGCCCGTGCACGAGTTCGGGATACTGGGGTACCCCTACTCTAGTACAGCGACAATAATATTAGGCATTCTGGTGTAAGCTAGAAGTAAGAAAAAACAGCAATATCGTCTACTCATTTGCCTACTTGAATACAAAACATGATTACTTCCTCAATTTTAACTAGGCATGATGATTCACGAGTTTATATATGGGGAAAATATGTTACCTCCTTGATGTATTGCTATAATTGTTTTTTACGTAACATCTATTAGATATAATCCTCACATTGTATATATACACGTACTTCAAAAGTACAAAATAAAAAAATTCCATAACACCTTAGTAGAACAAGAACTACTTAAACAATATATTATTAGGCAAGAGAGACCCAAGACCAAACAATACATTACGATAGTGTACAAAATGGAAGACCATGTGCTACAGAATGGCATGTCCGTATCAATTATGTGTAATACCAAATATAGATTATAACAACTCAATTGTCACTGAGAAAGCAATAACCTTAGATGAGTATTGCTTACAAAATGATTCTTCTATACAATATGATGAAAATAGTCCATGCTTGAAATAACCTATATCAAAAGAACTACACATTCCGATGTGACAGTTAGCAGTACCAAAGACTGACAACTCAATTGGCAGAGAAAAAGCAATAAACATTGGTGTGTAATGATTGAAAAGCGAATCAGAAGAAAAAATAGATTGCAAAAAGAATTGGAAGACAACAGATAGGATTATAAGACACCGGCGATATAAGACAACAAAAACATATAGTTACAAAGCAAAAATATATAATCCAATCAAGTATCTATTGAACTAAATGTAGCACAAAGAATCCACGAGCATAATCCCATACTTCAAAGGCATATATATATATGAAGTTCTTCTACATTTTATACTGACCAGTGCATTCACAATTTAATAAATGTCACAAAAATCTAATCAATTTATTAAAAAAAATTCTAGCACGTGCGAATGCATGGGTTGACGACTAGTTAACCATAAAGTGGCACTTCTCCCAATTCAAGACAAGATTAATTTCTTCACATCTCTGCAAAACTCGATCAAGGTTGCTTAAGCAATCATCAAAAGAAGTTCCATACACGGAGAAATCATCCATGAAAACCTCAACAATCTTTTCACAAAAGTTAGAGAATATAGCAGTCATGCATCTTTCAAAGGTAGCAGGTGCATTACATAAACCAAAAGGCATACATGTGCAAGCAAAGGAACTGAAATGGCAAGTAAAAGTGGTCTTTTCCTAACCCTCTTTCGACACAGGTATTTGAGAGAAACCAGAATAACCGTCTAGAAAGCAAAAATGTGTATGTTTGGATAATATTTCTAGCATTTGACCAATAAAAGGTAAAGGGTAATGATCCTTTCTAGTAGCTTTATTTAACTTGCGGAAATCAATTACCATTCTATAACCTGTAACAATTCTTTGTCGGATCAATTCGTCTTTATCATTAGGAACAACAGTAATGCCTCCCTTCTTAGGGACATGTAACAGCCTGGATTTTGGCCCTTTTCTTCTATTTTTTGATTTATTGGTTTTGCAGAGATGTGATTTATTGGCCCTGTCCAAAAATTCAACTTTATTTGCCTAGCCAAACATCCTCAGTGATTTTTCAAAGTTCCTGTCTGAGGGAAGCCTTTGTGAAGGAAGTGCTAGCTAGTTTTACCCAAATTAGTTGAAATTTTACATGCCTCTTCTTGTGCTCATATCATTGCTCTCCTCCAAATTTCAACCCCACCCAATCATCTATGTGAGCACAACATCAAATCTTTGATTCTGTCAATATTTTCAGGTTGTGAAGCAAGTATATTTAATATTGCTTCATTTTATCTGAAAATTTACCAGAGCATTCTCCTACCCGAATAACTTCTCTCCACCACATTTGGCACCATTTCACTTAGCCAATACTCCTCTAGAATTTTTACACGTTTCTGGATAGTGAAGATAGTTGTGAAGGAAGTACCATTTTGGTAAATCCATTTGGTATGAAATTTTTACAGCACCTTTATCTGCCCAAATCACTAAGCCCTGCCAAGTTTTACCTCAAGTGGTTACTCCATGTGAGTGCATCATCCAAATCTTGCTTCTGGACACATAATGTGAGTTACAAAGCAACTATGTTAGTTTGTGCTCCATTATGCCTCAAAACCTCCAGAATCATAGTCCTTCCTTAGTTAATCACCCCAGACAAACTCTTGGGCGCCAGTAAAATCCCTGTTGATCACCAGTGTTCACCCAAGTTTACTGCAATGAACTTCAGAGGGTGATTACCTTTTAACCAAAACTCTTTTAACTGATCTACCACTGAGGGAGTCCTGGATTAGGGGGTCTCCGAATAGCTGGACTATCTCCACTGGCCGGACTGTTAGACTATGAAGATACAAGATTGAAGACTTCGTCTCGTGTCCGGATGGGACTCTACTTGGCGTGGAAGGCAAACTAGGCAATACGGATATGGATATCTCCTGCTTTGTAACCGACCTTGTGTAACCCTAACCCTCTCCAGTGTCTATATAAACCGAAGGGTTTTAGTCCGTAGGCTAGCTTCTAGGGATTAGCCTCTCTGATCTCGTGGTAGATCTACTCTTGTACTACCCATATCATCAATATCAATCAAGCAGGACGTAGGGTTTTACCTCCATCAAGAGGGCCCGAACCTGGGTAAAACATCGTGTCCCCTGCCTCCTGTTACCATCCGGCCTAGACGCACAGTTCAGGACCCCCTACCCGAGATCCGCCGGTTTTGACACCAACATTGGTGCTTTCATTGAGAGTTCCTCTGTGTCGTCGCCGTTAGGCTTGATGGCTCCTACTATCATTGATAGCAATGCGGTCCAGGGTGAGACTTTTCTCCCCGGACAGATCTTTGTATTCGGCGGCTTTACACTGCAGGCTAATTCGCTTGGCCATCTGGAGCAGATTGAAAGCTACGCCCCTGGCCATCATGTCAGATTTGGAAGTTTGAACTACACGACCGACATCCGCGGAGACTTGATCTTCGACGGATTCGAGCCACAGCCGGGCGCGCCGCACTATCGCGATGGGTATGACCTAGCTCTGTCGCCGAACAGTACCCCAGAGGCTGCGCCTGCATCAGCTCCGACCCTTAGCTCGGAGCCAACTGCGCCAGTCGAGGACGGGTGGTTAGACACCGCCTCAGGGGCTGCAGTCTCAACAGCGATCGAGCTGAACACCAGCCTAACCCTCTGCGCAGCCCATGACTCCAAGGTGCCGGACTCTTTTCCGGACTCTGAACCATCCGCGCCCCTGCCAATCGAATCTGATTGGGCGCCGATCATGGAATTCACCGCCACGGATATCTTTCAGCACTCGCCCTTCAGCGACATTCTGAATTCACTAAGGTCTCTCTCTTTGTCAGGAGAGCCCTGGCCGGATTATGGCCAACAGGATTGGGATGCGGACGACAAAGAAATTCAACGCCCACCCACCACCCACTTCGTAGCCACTGTCGATGATTTAACCGACATGCTCGACTTCGACTCCGAAGACATCGACAGTATGGACAACGATGTAGGAGACGAACATGAACCAGCACCTATAGGGCATTGGAAAGCCACCTCGTCATATGATATATACATGGTGGATACACCCAAAGAAGGCAATGGCGACGGGATAGCGGAGGATGACCCCTCCAAGAAGCAACCCAAACACCGACGTCAGCGGCACCGCTCTAAGTCCCGCCAAAGCAAAAGTGGTGATACCGGCACAGGAGATAATAACACTCCGGATAGTGCCGAAGAAAACAACAAACCCCTCCAGCAAGATTTAGAGCAGGAGGATGGAGGAGCCAGCTCTCCTAAGAGAGCGGCAGACGGAGAGGAGGAGGATGACAATCACAGGCCCACCTCCGAAGACGAGGAAAGCCTCGGCGACGATGAATTCGCCGAACCAGAGGATCCCGTCGAAAAAAGAGCGCTTCAAGCGCCGGCTCATGGCCACGGAAAATAGCCTGAAGAAAAAGAAGCAGCAGCTTCAAGCTGATCAAGATCTGCTAGCTGACAAATGGATTGAAGTCCTCGCGGCCGAGGAATATAAACTCGAGCGCCCCTCCAAGAGTTACCCAAGACACGGGTTACTACCCCGACTGGAGGAAGAAGCGTATGATATGGCTGATCGGACACTTTGTAGCCGCGATAGAGAGGCATTCCAGCCAAAAGCTCAGCCTCCACCCCCAACACCATTCAAATAAAAAGGCATGGGGAGATACGCCAGACCTGCAAGACATATTGGAGGACAAGGCAAAGCATTCAAGATCGACCTATGGATCACGAGGGCACACCACTCTGCGAGACGACAAACGTCACGCCGGATACAGTAAAAGCAAATCCGGCCGGGCCGAACACAGCGGGCAAGACCCATTCGAGCTACGTCACGATATAGCCCAATACAGAGGCGCCGCACACCCCTTATGCTTCATAGACGAAGTAATGGAACATCAATTCCCAGAAGGTTTCAAACCTGTAAATATTGAATCATACGACGGCACAACAGATCCCGCAGTATGGATTGAGGACTTCCTCCTCCACATCCACATGGCCTGCGGCGATGACTTACACGCCATCAAATACCTCCCACTAAAGCTCAAAGGACCAGCGCGACATTGGCTTAACAGCTTGCCAATGGACTCCATTAGCTGTTGGGAAGATCTGGAAGCCACATTCCTCGACAACTTTCAGGGCAGTTATGTGCGACCACCAGACGCCGATGATTTGAGCCACATAATTCAGCAGCCAGAAGAGTCGGCCAGGCAATTCTGGACTCGGTTCCTTACAAAGAAAAATCAAATCGTCGACTGTCCGGATGCAGAGGCCTTAGTGGCTTTCAAGCACAACATCCGAGACGAGTGGCTAGCCCGACACCTTGGTCAGGAAAAGCCGAAATCTATGGCAGCTGTCACGACGCTCATGACCCACTTTTGTGTGAGAGAAGACAGCTGGCTGGCTCGCAGTAATAACATATCAAAGAACCATGGTACCTCAGATACCAAGGACGGCAATAGCAGGTCACGTCGCAACAAGCATAAGCACTGCATTAACAGCAAAAATAATGAGGATACGACAGTCAATGCCGGATTCAAAGGCTCTAAACCCGGTCAGCGGAAAAAGCCATTCAAACAAAGTACGCCGGGTCCGTCCAGCTTGGACCGTATACTTGATCGCTCGTGTCAAAAACACGGCACCCCAGACAAGCCAGCCAATCACACCAACAGGGATTGTTGGGTGTTCAAGCAGGCCGGCAAGTTAATTGCCGAAAACAAGGACAAGGGGCCGCATAGTGATGACGAGGAGGAGCCCCGGCAGCCGCACACTGGAGGACAGAAGAGGTTTCCCCCGCAAGTGCGGACGGTGAACATGATATACGCAACCCACATCCCCAAGAGGGAGCGGAAGCGTGCGCTCAGGGACGTATATGCGTTGGAGCCAGTCGCCCCAAAGTTCAACCCTTGGTCCTCCTGTCCGATCACCTTCGATCGCAGGGACCACCCCACTAGTATCCGTCATGGCGGATTCGCCGCACTAGTCCTAGACCCAATCATCGACAGATTTCACCTCACTCGAGTCCTTATGGACGGCGGCAGCAGCCTAAACCTGCTTTATCAGGACACAATGTGCAAAATGGGTATAGACCCCTCAAGGATCAAACCCACAAAAACGACCTTTAAGGGCGTCATTCCAGGTGTAGAGGCCCATTGCACAGGCTCAATTACACTGGAAGTGGTCTTCGAATCCCCGGATAACTTCCGAAGCGAAGAGTTAATCTTCGATATAGTCCCGTTCTGCAGTGGTTATCACGTGCTGCTCGGGCAAACCGCATTTGCTAGATTCAATGCGGTACCGCATTATGCATACCTCAACCTCAAGATGCCAGGACCTCGCGGAGTTATTATAGTCAATGGAAACACAGAGCGCTCTCTCCGAACAGAGGAGCACACCGCAGCTCTCGCAGCAGAAATGCAAAGCAGCATCTCAAGGCAATCAACCAGTTCGGCACTTCACAGCTCGGACACCTTCAAGCGCGCTTGGGGCAATCGGCAAATAGACCGCCTGGCACAATCTGAGCTCGGGTAGCAATACGGCGGCCACCCCAATCCCAGCCCAGCGGTGAAACTCGTGCCGCGCATACATAATTACGCATTAAACATACCATGGGCATAGGTGGGGAGGGGGGGCACAACTACGGCACGCCCCAAGACGCGGCTAAACCGCACTAGGGGCTTCCTGTTTGGTTATTTTTCTTTTTCTTTCAGGACCTTAATCTCTGGAAACACTGTCCGGCAGCACTATTGTCGAACACATGATGCAGCAACCAAGGAGGCAGACAGCTACGTTATACCACGGAATTCCCAGGTTGATTACAGTAACGAGTGAAATATTCAATTTAACAGCATTCCTCAGCTTGCCCTTGAAAGGTACATAGTCCTACTCTTTGCTTATCGCCCTATTTGTATCACTCTGCTTTAACGCAATTTTTTAATAAACAATGCATGACATTACGACTATTATTGCATTCTTGTTATATATATATATATATATATATATATATGTGTGTGTGTGTGTGTGTGTGTGTGTGTGTGTGTGTGTGTGTGTGTGTGTGTTCATTAATGACGCCTTGCAACCGTACACTATGGTATGGCCAATACACCAGGGGCTTATGTACCCCACAATGCGGTGTGAAAAGTCCAAACACTTTCACAAGTGCGGCACCCCGAACTTATAGCATTATATGCATCAGCTCCGAATCATGTCTTTGGTCAAATGTTGGGTTTGCCCGGCTCCTATGTTTTGGTACCTTACGTTCCGCTCTATCGGCTAAGGTAGCGCTAGGAGAACTACTGCGATTGTGCCCCGGTTCTACTGGGTTCAGCACCTCAGTAGAGAAAGCTAAAACTGACTGTCATGATAAGGCGAGAGACTGGTCGCTGTTCGGCGAGGTTTTCAAGTCCCTAAAGACTTATGCCGCTTAGAGCGAGGGTCCGGCCCTGTCCGGCTTAAAGGCGTGTATCGCGCCCCGAATTTGGCTTTCTGAATACCAGGGGATTCGCCGAAATTTAAAATTATAGAATTCTATGGCTAAGTGAGAGTGATAAAGCATCATTAGCCCGGTTGCCTTGTTCGCTGTGCTGAGCACCTCCCTCGAAGGACCCAAACATGGGAACAAGAGTGCTCAGGTTTATCCCGAACACCCCAGCACTCGTGGCATGGGGGCAGAAGCCGAGGACTAGCCATCTCTCCGATTGGATAAACAGCCAAACAGAAGGTAATATTTTAAAATCCAGCAAGCGTTGCATAGCGCATATGAAACAAGTTTTCATACATACAGGATAAAACGAGCAAGTCTCATCCAAATATTACATCTTTTGAACACTCGTCTGCGATGAGACGGGCACCCGGTAGAACACCCTCGTAGTATATCTCGGGGTGGCGGTACTCCTTGCCCTCTAGCGGCCCCTCCTTGATCAGCTTCATGGCGTCTATCTTGACCCACTGCAATTTCACACTAGCGAAAGCCCCGCGTGCACCTTCAATGCAGACAGATCGCTTGACGACCTCCAGCCGCGGGCAGGCATCCACAAGCCGCCTCACGAGGCAGAAGAAGCTGTTTGGAAGGGCGTCGCCAGGCCATAGTCGGACTATAAAGCTCTTCATGGACTGATCGGCCGCCTTATGTAGCTCGACCATCTGCTTCAGCTGGTCGATCATTGGCACCGGATGTTCGGCCTAACCATACTAAGACTAGAACAGCTTCTCTGTCGAGCTTCCGTCCTTGGCCTGGTAAAATTGTGCGGCATTGGACACACTGCGGGGCAAATCTGCGAATGCTCCTGAAGAGCTCTGGATCCGGGTAAGTAATCGATAATTTACTTTTGCATGCTTGCTTTGCATATAGAAAGCCTTACCCGCCGCTATCTTCTTCATCGTGTCGATCTCTTGGAGGGTCTTTTGGGATTCGGCCCTGGCACTTTTTACACTCTCGAGGGCCACGGCAAGCTCAGACTCCTGCGTCTTGGAGTCAAGCTCCAACGCCTCGTGCTTCGCCACAAGAGCCTGGAGCTCTTGCTGCACCTCGCCCACCCGAGCCTCGTGCTTCTCTCGCTCGGTGCGCTCCTTGGCCGCTGTATCTTCGGCCTTGGTTAGCGCTTGCTTCAGGGTCGCCACCTCGATCGTGGCCCCTGGCAAACATACGATGATCCTGTCATTTTGC
Source organism: Triticum dicoccoides (assembly GCF_002162155.2). NCBI lineage: Eukaryota > Viridiplantae > Streptophyta > Magnoliopsida > Poales > Poaceae > Triticum > Triticum dicoccoides. The sequence goes on along the minus strand of NC_041380.1, from coordinate 103,568,115 downwards.
AATCGCGTCCTCTTTTTTATATATACATAAGACAAGGTATTACTTACCCTTGTTCTCCTCGAGCTGCCTCTTGGCAAGGCCGAGCTCTTTCCTGGACCCCTCGAGGTCCTGCTTCAGTATGGCGACCACCACAGTTAGTGCGGCGGACGCTAGCAGCGAAGCCTGCATATGCATATTGACATACTTATATTAGACTCATGCGATATTATTTGATCCTCTGTTCGGCTTTTCTTTGTGAACACCGACCAAAGCATCAGGGGCTACTGTCTATGCGGTAATATTTCTACTACATTTTAAAACACTTACCTCGAAGCCTGTTAGAAGGTTGGCACAGGCTTCAGTCAATCCGCTCTTGGCGGACTAAACCTTCCGGATCACCGCACTCATGATAGTGTGGTGCTCCTCGTCGATGGAAGCGCTGCGAAGCACTTCCAGCAGATTGTCCGGCGCCTCCGGATGGACAGAGGTCACCAGCACAGGCGTCTTGCCCCTCTTAGAAGAAGGCCGCCTGCCGAGCCTGGAACCGCTGGAGGTTCCGGCGTGGTGTTCGGCTGAGGGCCGAACTCAGAGCTCTCAGGGGCCCCATCCCCTCGGCTCCCGGAGTCCGGAAGGTCGCCTTGAGGGGCCTCCGGGACTATCTCCCCTCGATCCGGTGCCTCTTGAGACAACACCTCGGCGTCGTCGGCAGGATGAGGGGAGGTGGCGGTCGGGACTAGATCGCTATCCATCTCCGACAAGCCCAAGGAGCCGTCCGATGATACATCGATACTGGCTCATGGCGGCCTGCATAATTGCGTTCGGCGTTAGGGAAAGCAGTGCGACAAAGGAGTCCTATGAGTTACTTTGGTATTCGAATACTTACGATCTCCCCGGGGGCTTGACCCTGGGCAACCACTCGTCTTCGCCTTCGTCTGCGGCGGTGGAACCATCCGGAAGGAGAGTCCTTCCCTTCTTGGACCCTCCGGCCTCCCCGGTTGGGGCGGCCTTCCTTTTCTTGTCTCCCCCAGTCAGTGGGGGAGCATCTTCTTCTTCCTCGTCTTTGGGGGAAGAGTGCGCCGCAGAGTCATCGGACGGTGAGTCCGATGACGCCTGGCGTCGGGAACTCTTTAGGGTTTCCTTGGCCTTATTGGTCTTCTCCGGCACGATATAAGGGGCTGGAGTCAACATCTTCGCCAGAAGAGTGTCTGCGGGGCCTTCGGGCAAAGGAGCCGGACAGTCGATCTGTCCGGCCATCTTCTGCTAGTCCTGTCAAAGGTACGGGAGTTTAGATCCCGCATAGAGTCAATCTATATAAAAAAATAAGTATCATGTGAAAGGTAAAGCAGCTTCCTGCACTGGCTTGGCGCTTCGCGCTGAATCCACGATCCTCAGTAATAGGGGGGACCTCGGCACTTTTGAACAGCACCCTCCAGGCGTCTTCATGAGTCGTGTTGAAGAGCCTGTTCAGAGTTCGGTGCTGCGCCGGATTGAACTCCCACAAGTTGAACTCCCGTTGTTGGCACGGGAGTATCCGGCGGATGAGCATTACTTGGACTATGTTGACAAGCTTGAGCTTCTTGTCCACCATGTTTTGAATACATGTTTGGAGTCCGGTCAGCTCTTTCGAACTAGCCCAGGACAGGCCCTTCTCTTTCTAGGAGGTGAGCTGCGTGGGGATGCCAGATCGGGACTCGGGGGGCGCTGCCCATGCATGGTCGCGCGGCTCGGTGATATAGAACCACCCCGATTGCCACCCCTTTATGGTTTCCACAAAGGAGCCCTCGAGCCATGTTACGTTGGGCATCTTGCCCACCATGGCGCCTCCGCACTCCGCCTGGCCGCCGCCCACCACCTTCAACTTGACATTGAAGGTCTTTAGCCATAAGCCGAAGTGGGGCTTATTGCGGAGGAAGGCCTCGCACACGACGATAAACGCCGAGATGTTGAGGATGAAGTTCGGGGCCAGATCATGGAAATCCAGGCCGTAATAAAACATGAGGTCCCGGACGAAGGGATGGAGAGGGAATCCCAGTCCGCGGAGGAAATGGGTGAGGAATACTACCCTCTCATGGGGCCTGGGGGTGGGGATGAACTGCCCCTCATCTGGGAGCCGGTGCGCGATGTCGTCGGGCAGGTATCCGGCTCTCCTCAGTTTCTTGATGTCTCCCTCCGTGACGGAGGAGACCATCCACCTGCCTCCCGCTCCGGACATGATTGGAGAAGGTCGAGGTGGGAAGTGCGGACTTGGGCGCTAGAGCTCGAGTGTGCGAAAATGGATGGGTAAGGGAGGAAGAAGGCGTGGATAGAAAGGTGAATCCTTATCCCTTTATATGGGCGGACGAAACTAAGTGTCCCCACTTGCCTGGTAAAACTCGCTTATCCCCCAAGTGCCGCAATTGATGGCGCGGTTGGGTTACCCACGCCCGTATTGATGAGAATCCCGTAATAAGGGGACACGATCTCTGCTTTGACAAGACGTGTTGAAAAATTGCCTCGCGTTATGTGCGGGGCTGGTTAAAAGAAACGGTTCGAATAATCACCGAGCCATGATGTAGCGTCATGCTACCAAAACAAGCAAGCAAATTAGATCTGCAAAAATATTATTCTCTCTACGGTGGAATGTGGAACTTATTTTACAGGGTCAGACACTATCCTCGTATTCAAATTCTTCTGTGATGTATTCGGAGTAGGAACCCGCCTTGCAATGCCGAAGATAATACTACACGCCGGACTCATCGTCATTGAAGCTTGGTTCAGGGGCTACTGAGGGAGTCCTGGATTAGGGGGTCTCCAAACAGCCGAACTATCTCCATTGGCCGGACTGTTAGACTATGAAGATACAAGATTGAAGACTTCGTCTCATGTCCGGATGGGACTCTACTTGGCGTGGAAGGCAAGCTAGGCAATAGAGATATGGATATCTCCTCCTTTGTAACCGACCTTGTGTAACCCTAACCCTCTCCGGTGTCTATATAAACCGAAGGGTTTTAGTCCGTAGGACAACAACCATAACATACAATCATACCATAGGCTAGCTTCTAGGGTTTAGCCTCTCTGATCTCGTGGTAGATCTACTCTTGTACTACCCATATCATCAATATCAATCAAGCAGGGCATAGGGTTTTACCTCCATCAAGAGGGCCCGAACCTGGGTAAAACATCGTGTCCCCTGCCTCCTGTTACCATCCGGCCTAGACGCATAGTTCGGGACCCCCTACCCGAGATCCGCCGGTTTTGACACCGACAACCACCGTAGTTGAGACCTACCCTGGATGAACTTACCCGTAGACAACATTTTCCAGCCCATCTCCCCCACTACATGCAAGTGCACGCAATGACTGTGTTAATGGCAAGCATGTGTGCACGCTCTGCTGCCGTTGGCCGCGTCCAGAATGGCTTCTTGCTCGGGCCCCTCCTCTACTCGGTGTCTCAGCGAGCACGGGCATGTCCCCTAGCTTCCCCTCGTCGTCGCCGTTCTCCTGGACCCCTCTCCCCCTCCGTCCGCTTCCGCACCGATGCAAGCCGCCGCGCGCCCACGGGCGCACTATGGCCGACCGAGCTTTTATGGCGCTCGGCTTCTTCCTCTGCTTCTCCTTAGGTCTCCTCCTCCCCGTGAGCTCTCCTCAATGCCTCCCTCATCGTCTGCCTCCGAGCTCGCGAGCGTGGGCACGCGTCCGCGATGCCGGACACACATCTGCGGCGACGCCAGTGTGACACCTCGTCCCGTGGCTATATAGGCCAACCCCAAGCTCCCTCGACCGCACCAGCAGCCTCACTCCTCTCCCCTAGTCCCCCCTGGCCCCTTCCCCGAGCACCAGAACCCCTCCTCGACCTCCATTGCCACCATGGCCGCCGTTCGGCTCTGCTCAAATTCGAGCTGGGCAGTGCCCCTCCCCCTCTCTTTACACCACCAGTAGACTCCTCCTCCACCTAGACTTCGCCCCGGGCTCTCCCTCCCCTCCGGTGGCCTTCTTCCATGAGCTCACCGCCGACTGAAGATCGCCGTCCGCCGCGGCTGGCCGCCCGCTCAGCTGAGCCCTTCCCCGTGGCTGCATCTTGCCTGGATCGATCTGCCTCGTCGCGCTGATCACTCCGGTAGGTCGCACGCCGCGAGAGGTGGTCGGAGTCGCCGGGGATCCACGTCGGGCCGTCGGTCTCGTCTCTGCATCGCGGGCAAGCGGGAGGAGGAAGAAGCAGCCAGGCCAGACGGTCCCCATCTCCACGCGGCCCCACCGGCCAGCGGGTAGGCGTTGACCCCGCCTGCCTAGCTAGATAAGCGACAGGCCCCACAGCCTGTGGGACCCGCCCGTCAGCGACCACGCGCCCGGTCCCGCCTCTGCCTAGTCAGATAAGTGGACACGTATCCTCAGGAATATGTTTTCCTATCCAGAAAGCATACTTTGGTTAACTGCGACTGAAAATACGTTTCCCTTTTCTGAAAACGTATTTCAGCCGTAGGCGCTTTTAGTTTTTCTGTTTAGGCCCAGGCTGAAAAATATTTCTTTACAAATGGGTCCCTGGCAAAAAAATAGCTATATCCTTTTATTCCCCACTCCAAATGAGGTGAATCCAACACCCATTTTGTCGTCTCGTCAAGCCCGTTCTATTGGTATCATTTTCATTATGTTTCAACATTCTGAAAATGACCATTTTGCCCTTGCGCTTAATCAGCCCCCTTTGAGAGAGAACATTTTCCGACAACTCTTTCCGCGAGTTTCTCGCACTTCTTCCCGGTGATTTCTTCCACCCCAGGCAAGCCACACCCTCCATTTGCATGATTGCAATGCAGTGACATGGTTTCTTTATTTAAACTTGTTTAAAATATTGTTCTAGCTACTTGTGATTTGTTCATGGCATATTTCGGAGTATTGTTTTGATCTTGCTATTGCCATGATATTGCTTGGAGTTCTAGGACTTACATTTTGATGAGTATGTGGATGACATGTGCCTTTGGATTCTTAGTGGCTATTATGGTTATTTTCATGATGGTATCTAGTATTATTTTGAAGTATTACTTTGGATATCATGTTGCCTTTGGATTATTAGAGGCTAGAGTTATTTTCGCTTGCATGTGGATCATAGTTGGATAATTAGTTCTTGACATTTGAGTAGTAGGTTTATCGTTATTGGATTCATCATGATAGTAGTGTTACATTATCCTCGGAGTATTTTGGTATGATGATATTATGCTCAGATTATTTGTTGGATATTGCTATGACTTGGATTATAGTTTGATAGTTGATATCTGAGTAGCAGTTATCACAGTTATATTTTTGTTGATAACTTTCGTCATTAAGTTGGTCAGGTGCCACCGAACCGGGCTTTTCCAGTGCAACCACATTTGCCTTTATGGGAAGGCCCTAATACGGTCTATTGTCGTGCCTCTCGCCGGTGCCTCCAACGTAGGGAAGGTTATGGGCACGCGCTACCCTGATCAGGTAGGCGGACATGAACCTTGTGAGCCCGAGTTGTTTTGCGCGCTTTGTCCCCGTTTGGGACCGTTTTGCCACGACGGTGGCCGTAAGACCTTTGGTAGGCATGGGCCACCCAGGACTAAACCCAAAAGGGATGTTGGTCGGGTGGCCGGGAGAGTGTCATGGCAGTAGAGCGGTTTTGTCAGAACGCCATTGGTCCACCCGAATGGGAGTGCGAGGCCATGGGTTCCGTGGTGTGGGTAAAGTGCGCTACCTCTGCAGAGTGTATTTAAACTATCAATAGCCGCATCCTCGGTCATGGGAATGGGTTCGTACTAGGTCACACCGTTCGATCAACACTCACATGAAGGAATGACTTATAGGTGATATATTTATATGTTGATATGTTGAGCAGTACAGATTGGCAGGATGTTGATGACGATGTTTGAGACCAAGTGTTGGTCATGGTAGTGATCATTGGAAGGATCATGGTTGAGACCAAGTGTTTGTAACGCCCCGAGACCGATGTGCCAGGTGTCGTTCAGTTATTCGTTGTTGTTGTCTTGTCATTGGCTTGTGTGTTGCATTTCATCATGTCATCATGTGCATTGCATCATCATGTTTTCAAAACTTGTTTCCGTCCGGGTCTCCTTGTTCCTTTAGTTGTCCGTTCTGTGCCCAGACATACTTGCACGCGCCCGCGGCACGTCCGATATATTATTTTATTAGTGGCCGGAAAATGTTCTCGGAATGGGATGAGAGTTGTCGTGCGGTCTTATTATAGTGCAGGTAGACCGCCTGCCAAGTTTCATCGCATTCGGAGTCCGTTTGACGCCCCAACGGATAACTATAGCGTCAGTATAGCCGGTCTAATGTCGGACGTTTTCGGTCTCCGGAAACAGTTACCGGGCTGCACTCCTCTCCTCTCATCTCAGCCCACCCTCTCTTCACAGCCCACTAGCCCACCTATCTAAACCCCCCCCCTCCGTTCTGGTCCGTCAGATCGCGATCGGAGGCTCCGGAACGGACAAAAATCCCCCTAACCTAGCCTCCTTGTCTATATATAGACCTTCCCCTTCCATTTT
>NC_041380.1:103553835-103561228 GCF_002162155.2 Triticum dicoccoides | reverse complement strand
TCCATTTCCGCGCCGCACCACCCCTACCTCGCCACTTGGCGCCGCCTGTGCGGCCAGCGCCGCCGCAGCCGCCGCCCTCCACCACCAGGAAGCCGCCACGTCGCCCCTGGCCTCCTCCCACCTTCCGCGGCCCTGCCAGGCCCGAGAGGGGCCCGCGGAGCCCATCTGCCGCGCGCGCCCGGCCTCCCGCAGCCTCCTCGATCTCAACCTGGATCGAGGGAGTCTACCCCCGCCGCACCATCTCCTCGCTGCCGAAGCCCGATCCCGAGCATGCTCGTCGCCGGCCGCCTTGAACCCAGGTCACGCCGCCGTCCCCTTTTCCTTTCCTCCCCGTCTCTCTTTCTCTCCCTAACCCCTCTGCTCTCCTCCTTGGTCAGCGCCGCCACCATGGCGCCTAACCCTCGCCCTCGCCGGGAATGGGTCCCCGGAGCCCGATCCGGCCTCCACCACTCCAGATACGTCGTCCCCGTCGATCCCCTGCCTCTCGCCGCCCGCCATAGCCATGGATCGCTGCTGGCGCCCCTGCCATGGCCTCGCTCGACCTCCTGTTGAGGGAGATGACGAGCGCCCGCCTCCACCTGACGTGGGCCGCGTCCTGCGCGAGGCCCAGCGCCAGCCCCTCCTCTCTGCTGGGCCGCCGTGCCAGATCCGGCCCAGCCCCGCAGCCCCAAGCCGGCCTCCTCCCCACCGAATCGGGCCAAGCCCATGGGTGAGCCACCCCCAGCGCCCCCCTGTTGTTTTTTTTCCTTCCCTGCTGATGGGCTTGCCCCAGATTCGGCCCGCGTCGTTTTTTTCCAGATCGGCGATTTGTCTATTATTCCAGAGAGCAGCAGTTTTGCAGTTTAGTCCCCCTAGTTCATGCATTTAATAACTCACTAACCGTGCATCGGATTAAAATGTTTTATATATGATACTTGCTCAGAATTTTGTGTAGATTAATAATATCCAACTTTCATCTATGTTTGAAATGTTAAAAATGTTGTTTGCATTAATTCACCCCTATGCCATGCTAAAATGATTTAATTCATAACTAAATAACCGTAGCTCCGATTTAAATAATCTTTATATGTAAATGGGGTAGAAAAATGTCTAGTTTAACATGGTGCACTCATCTTGCATGTTTAACAACTCTAAAATATTGTTTAGGGCAGAACAATACCAAATCTAAAATATGCTATGGGGATTTACCGGAATTGTTGTTCGTTGCTTCCGGCCTCATTTAAACTTGACTAGATAGGTAGTTTTACTTTGCTTCACCCTCTTGCCATGTTAATCAACATTTAATATTGTTGGGGTACATAAACGAGATCGAACTAAATAACTTGTTGTGGTGTTTCGTCAATATGCAACTCGTTGCATATTGATCTCCACTTAATTTGTAGAACTGCTTGTGCACTTTGCCATGTCATGCTTCATTAAACCGGACATGCCTCATACTCGATTGTGCATCATGCCATGTTGATGTGTTGGTTGTTTACTATGTTGTGTGCTTCTTTTCCGGTGTTTGCTTCTTAGGGTTGGTTCCGGTTACGTCGCTTTTGTGAGGACCCGTTCGACTACGTCCGTTTGTCTTCTTCTTGGACTCGTTCTTCTTCCTTGCGGGATTTCAGGCAAGATGATCATACCCTCGAAATCACTACTATCTTTGCTATGCTAGTTTTCTCGCTCTTTTGCTATGCCAATGCTACGATGCCTACCATTTGCTTGTCAGCCTCCCAAATTGCCATGCTAAATGTCTAATCCACCATGTCCTAGCAAACCGTTGTTTGGCTATGTTACCGCTTTGCTCAGCCCCTCTTATAGCGTTGTTAGTTGCAGGTGAAGATTGAAGTTTGCTCCTTGTTGGAACATGGAGATGTTGTTCCTTGTTGGGACATGTTTACTTGTTGGGATATCACAATATATCTTATTTAATTAATGCATCTATATACTTGGTAAAGGGTGGAAGGCTCGGCCTTATGCCTGGTGTTTTGTTCCACTCTTGCCGCCCTAGTTTCCGTCATATCGGTGTTATGTTCCCGGATTTTGCGTTCCTTACACGGTTGGGCTATTATGGGAACCCCTTGACAGTTCGCCTTAAGTAAAGCTTCTCCAGCAATGCCCAACATTGGTTTTACCATTTGCCACCTAGCCTTTTCTTTTCCCTTGGGGGTCGCGCGCCCAAGGGTCATCATTATTTTACCCCCCCTGGGCCAGTGCTCCTCTGAGTGTTGGTCCAACTGAGCGATGTCTGAGGCTACCAGGGGCAACTCTGGGCTGGCTTACCCGACGTCTTGCTCATACGGTGTGCCCTGAGAACGAGATATGTGAAGCTCCTATCGGGATTTGTCGGCACATCTGGGTGGTGTTGCTGGTTTAGTTTTACCCTGTCGAAATGTCTTGTTGTACCGGGATATTGAGTCTGATCGGAATGTCTCGGGTGGAGGTCTATTCCTTCGTTGACCGTGAGAGCTTGTGATGGGCTAAGTTGGGACACCCCTGCAGGGATTTGAACTTTCGAAAGCCGTGCCTGCGGTTATGGGCAGATGGGAATTTGTTAACGTCCGGTTGTAGAAAACCCAAAGTTGACCTTATTTAAAATACATCAACCGCGTGCGTAACCGTGATGGTCTCTTCTCGGCGGAGTCCGGGAAGTGAACACGGTGTTGGAGTTATGTTTGACGTAAGTAGTTTCAGGATCACTTCTTGATCGCTACTAGCTTCACGACCGTGCCTTGCTTCTCTTCTCGCTCTCTTTTGCGAATGTAGCCACCATATATGCTAGTCGCTTGCTGCAGCTCCACCTCATTACTCCATCCTTCCTATAAGCTTAAATAGTCTTGATCTCGCGGGTGCGAGATTGCTGAGTCCCTGTGGCTCACAGATACTTCCAAAACCAGTTTGCAGGTGCCGATGAGTCTGTGCAGTTGACGCAACCAAGCTCAGGAGGAGCTCGATGAAGATCTGGTCCTTTATGTTGTTTCGTGTTAGTTGATCAGTAGTGGAGCCCAGTTGGGGTCGATCGGGGGCCTTTTGTCGCATTTGTGGTTCTTCTTTTATTTTGGCTCCGTAGTCGGGCCTTGTTTGTATCTGATTGATGTAATGCTTTATTCATGTAATTGGGTGAAGTGGCGATTGTAAGCCAACTATGTATCTCTTTCCCTTATTATGTTACATGGGTTGTGTGAAGATTACCTCACTTGCGACATATGCCTTCAATGCGATTATGCCTCTAAGTCGTGCCTCGACACGTGGGAGATATAGTCGCATCGAGGGTGTTACAAGTTGGTTATCAGAGCCTTCCCCGACCTTAGGAGCCCCATTGCTTGATCATTTTTAGCGGCCGAGTTGTGTCTAGAAAAATGTTTTGAGTCATTTAGGAATTATATATCGGAGAGTTTAGGAATTCTTTTTACTTCCCAGTCTCCTCGTCGCTCTGGTAAGGCATCCTAACATAGAGTTTTGACTCTTCTCTTCTCAAATTTCACTAAAAAAAATTTAGGATCACGCGGGTATCTTGGAATCGTTCTGATGGTTTTATGATGAGAACATTGTCTTGGTGCCTCCTATCAGGGGTTTAGTGGAAGCGTCCCGGGGAGTTGAGCTCTGAGGTGTTGTCATCATAATTTTATCGTTGCAGTTCTGGAATACCTGAGTTTAGTACGCCGAGATCGAAAATCTCTTTTATGCAGTTCGTTGGTGAGATAACCTCGACGCCACCCAGTACTGGGGCGGGAGTTCGGGAGTATCGCCATAACTTGTATAACGGATGCTTTTCGAAGGTTGAGGTAGATGATTTCCGAAGGTTTCTTGGTTATGTGTTGAAGGATGGATACAGCTGGATGTAGGATTTGCTAGTTTGGGTGAGATATTATGCTTCCCCTGTATCCCCAACACCTGATTGCATAACCGGAAAGGTTCGGGAGTTTCATAAGTGGGAATTCAAGTAGCTCTTAGGATATCTTTCCGACAGATGTATGATATGAAATTGGGGTTCGACGTCTAGTGGCCCGCCTATTCACGGTCGATTTTACAGTGGTCTCGTTGTGTCTTAAAGAGTCCTTGGCTATGCCGACTCGGGGACGCTTCGTATGTCATGTGCACTGCCTTGTACATGATGGTGCTGTACGATCGAGCCCGTGTAGGCCCCACCACGAAAACTTCGGACGAAATCTCTATCATATGTTTGTTCCGGCTTATTTCGCAAGTCAATTCTTTGTTTTGTTTTGAGTTGTGGTATTCGAGTTGCTTCAAAGTCAAATGTTGATTCCATACCTTCCCCAAATGGTGTTTTCATACTCCGATGTGAATACCAATCCTTCATGATAATCGAGATTGTCATGTCAATCCTTTTCACTGGTGTGTTTCTCTTCAAGTGGATCCGAACATTTCAACATCCGCAAGATCCAATCTCAGCTTTCTCAATGGTGTTCGTTCATCCATCCCAAGTTGTCTTTGTTTTACCGTCCTCCCTCCCTTGTTTTCTTCAAGGACTCAGATTTCTTAATCGAGTATCCATCTTATTGTTGTGAAACCTCTCCATTCTTTTCCTTCAATGTTCTTATCCGGTGATGCTCATGAAGATTTTAACGAAGTTTCTAGTTCACCATTATTCATTCTTTTTCTTCTCCGGTGGATCTAATTCAAGCTTTCGGTGTTGATCATATTCTTTTCTGTATTTCAAATGCTTTTGTCATACCGGTGCACCTCATATTCATTCACTTCCCGCTATTTAATTGTTCCGGAGTGCTGAAGATATCTCGAAGATTCCTGTATCCACTCTTCTTTCATTCAAGCTATTTCGAGGATGTTATCTCTTTCAAGCCATTTAATTCAACTGGTGCTTTCTCTCTTTTAAATCGTTTCAATGGTGTTTCTTTTGAGTGGGCCCTAACCCACAGGTCTTTTCCCAGGATCTTACCTGGCTTTTCTAATTCTCCAGGAGCTATCCTCAAAAATTCTTTTCGAAATTTTGACGTAAGAATGAATTATCATCAGTCTTATGTTTTTCTCCAAGATATGTCGAATTTTTTTCATCGTTGGCTCAACTTTTATATTCTTCTTTATTCCGGTGCCTCAATAATTATTGGCGCTGTTTCTCGTCGTCATTCTCAGGTTCGGAGACCGAAGAAGAGTTTCTTTTAAATCTTGCCACATTCTCTGCCACCCTCTCATAATTGTTTGATCGTGAGAATTCTTTTATCCATCTGGAGCAATTCAAGAGTCTTCTCAGTTTGATTATCTGGAGTCCATCAATTCATGTTTATTCATTCTCAGCTTTCAGTTATCATTCTCCAATCTTACCGGTGCTTCGTTCAAGATTTCTCTTCCTTTGTTATTGTATCGATCCATTTGTTATTTCAATTCTACCGGTGGTTCCTTGAAGACCTTCTCAAGTTTGCGCTATCCTTGCTACGAGAATAAGTTGTGTGCCAAATCTAGTTGCTCGTCATCAATTAAATTGGTGAAGGATACACATAACATAATTCTTATTCTTGTTTCATCAAGTTTATTCAATTTCTTTTCCGGAGTGGTTCATCGTATCACATTCTCAGTTCGAGTTGCTCACCTTTTCTTTCCCGGAGTTCCAAGCTCTAATTATCATTCCAAAGATCTATCTAACCATTGCAAGGGTTCAACTTGTGTTTTCAACTTCTCCTTCATTTCGTTTTGATCATCTTTTTGTTACCGGAGTTCTTCATGGGAGTTCTACATGATGGTTCATCAAGGATTTATATTTCTTCTCGAAGTGTTCATCAAGATTCTTTTCTAAGAAACTCAAGCATTCTTCATCTTGCTATTCGGAGTGCAATTTCTTTCTACCGTATCTTTGGAGGTGGTATTATGTCCTTCTTGATAATTCCCCTTTGTTGCTTCGTGAGTCACAAGTTATCAAGAATGAGATATTTTAAATCCATCAATCTCTTCTTTGGAGTTATCTTGGGTTATATTTCACCTATAGCCTTCCCTAAGTATTGTTGCTAATTTTGGTGCTTATAATTGACCCAAGTTCTTCATTATCCTTCCGGTGATATAGCTTTCTCGTCTCCTTGTTCATTCCAATCCAATTCTTTTTCCGTGAGTGGAAGGTTGTCACCTCATATATTTGAGATATATTCCATAAGACCATATCAAGCTTAGTATTTTCATTGTTGGTTTTCCAACAACTCCGTTCGACCCTTCTCCTAAAGATGCCTTTTCAAACTCTTTTGTGGCAGAAATTGGCATTTTCTTCTCAATTCTCTTATTTCAATTATCTATCTTCTATTCTTTTGTTCCGGAGGCTTTCTGATGTTGCTCTCTTCAACCCATCTTTTAGTTCTGTCAGGATCATGTTCTTTTCATGCCTATCCTTTTAACCGGAGTGTTGTGTCCTCTTTTGAAGTATCCTCTCATCTTGTCAAGTTCAATTCCTTCCATTTACAGGCGGAGTGTTGTCCAAATTATATCACTCTTATTCCTTCCCTATCTTGTTTAACCGGAGTGTTGTGCCTTTTTGCTTAAGTTCTTTTCGCCTTATCAAGCCTTGCATCTCCTTTCAACCGGAGTGCTGCTTGAATTTGGTCTTTCTTGATCCCCTTCCTTAACCGGCGTGTTTTCAATATATATATTGCCTTTCAACCTCAAGGTTTTTTTAGCAATGTTCTTTGTCCCTCTTTTCTAATGGAGTGTTTTCGACCTTGTTCACCTTCGTTGTTTTCTTTTCTCGGATGTGTTCAACCTCTCAAGGTTCTTTGGTCTCACTCATTTGTCAAAGAAGCAACTTAGTTTTACCTCTTCTCTTTCTTTTCCGTTGTCCCTCCGATGCCATTCTAGATCTCGGGACGAGATCCTCTCGTAGTGGTGGAGTGTTGTAACGCCCCGAGACCGATGTGCCAGGTGTCGTTCAGTTATTCGTTGTTGTTGTCTTGTCATTGGCTTGCGTGTTGCATTTCATCATGTCATCATGTGCATTGCATCATCATGTTTTCAAAACTTGTTTCCGTCCGGGTCTCCTTGTTCCTTTCGTTGTCTGTTCTGTGCCCAGACATACTTGCACGCGCCCGCGGCACGTCCGATATATTATTTTATTAGTGGCCGGAAAATGTTCTCGGAATGGGATGAGAGTTGTCGTGCGGTCTTATTATAGTGTAGGTAGACCGCCTGCCAAGTTTCATCGCATTCGGAGTCCGTTTGACGCCCCAACGGATAACTATAGCGTCAGTATAGCCGGTCTAATGTCGGACGTTTTCGGTCTCCGAAAACAGTTACCGGGCTGCACTCCTCTCCTCTCATCTCAGCCCAACCTCTCTTCACAGCCCACTAGCCCACCTATCTAACCCCCCCCTTCGTTCTGGTCCGTCAGATCGCGATCGGAGGCTCCGGAACGGACAAAAATCCCCCTAACCTAGCCCCCTTGTCTATATATAGACCT
>NC_041380.1:103552491-103553340 GCF_002162155.2 Triticum dicoccoides | reverse complement strand
GCGCCGCCGCAGCCGCCGCCCTCCACCACCAGGAAGCCGCCACGTCGCCCCATGCCTCCTCCCACCTTCCGCGGCCCTGCCAGGCCCGAGCGGGGCCCGCGGAGCCCATCTACCGCGCGCGCCCGGCCTCCCGCAGCCTCCTCGATCTTGACCTGGATCGAGGGAGTCTACCCCCGCCGCACCATCTCCTCGCTGCAGGAGCCCGATCCCGAGCATGCTCGTCGCCGGCCGCCTTGAACCCAGGTCACGCCGCCGTCCCCTTTTCCTTTCCTCCCCGTCTCTCTTTCTCTCCCTAACCCCTCTGCTCTCCTCCTTGGTCAGCGCCGCCACCATGGCGCCTAACCCTCGCCCTCGCCGGGAATGGGTCCCCGGAGCCCGATCCGGCCTCCACCACTCCAGATCCGTCGTCCCCGTCGATCCCCTGCCTCTCGCCGCCCGCCATCGTCATGGATCGCCGCTGGCGCCCCTGCCATGGCCTCGCTCGACCTCCTGTTGAGGGAGATGACGAGCGCCCGCCTCCACCTGACGTGGGCCGCGTCCTGCGCGAGGCCCAGCGCCAGCCCCTCCTCTCTGCTGGGCCGCCGTGCCAGATCCGGCCCAGCCCCGCAGCCCCAAGCCGGCCTCCTCCCCACCGAATCGGGCCAAGCCCATGGGTGAGCCACCCCCCAGCCCCCCCCCTGTTGTTTTTTTCCTTCCCTGCTGATGGGCTTGCCCCAGATTCGGCCCGCGTCGTTTTTTTCCAGATCGGCGATTTGTCTATTATTCCAGAGAGCAGCAGTTTTGCAGTTTAGTCCCCCTAGTTCATGCATTTAATAACTCACTAACCGTGCATCGGATTAAAATGTTTTA
>NC_041380.1:103512290-103552452 GCF_002162155.2 Triticum dicoccoides | reverse complement strand
GCTGGCGCCCCTGCCATGGCCTCGCTCGACCTCCTGTTGAGGGAGATGACGAGCGCCCGCCTCCACCTGACGTGGGCCGCGTCCTGCGCGAGGCCCAGCGCCAGCCCCTCCTCTCTGCTGGGCCGCCGTGCCAGATCCGGCCCAGCCCCGCAGCCCCAAGCCGGCCTCCTCCCCACCGAATCGGGCCAAGCCCATGGGTGAGCCACCCCCAGCGCCCCCCTGTTGTTTTTTTTCCTTCCCTGCTGATGGGCTTGCCCCAGATTCGGCCCGCGTCGTTTTTTTCCAGATCGGCGATTTGTCTATTATTCCAGAGAGCAGCAGTTTTGCAGTTTAGTCCCCCTAGTTCATGCATTTAATAACTCACTAACCGTGCATCGGATTAAAATGTTTTATATATGATACTTGCTCAGAATTTTGTGTAGATTAATAATATCCAACTTTCATCTATGTTTGAAATGTTAAAAATGTTGTTTGCATTAATTCACCCCTATGCCATGCTAAAATGATTTAATTCATAACTAAATAACCGTAGCTCCGATTTAAATAATCTTTATATGTAAATGGGGTAGAAAAATGTCTAGTTTAACATGGTGCACTCATCTTGCATGTTTAACAACTCTAAAATATTGTTTAGGGCAGAACAGTACCAAATCTAAAATATGCTATGGGGATTTACCGGAATTGTTGTTCGTTGCTTCCGGCCTCATTTAAACTTGACTAGATAGGTAGTTTTACTTTGCTTCACCCTCTTGCCATGTTAATCAACATTTAATATTGTTGGGGTACATAAACGAGATCGAACTAAATAACTTGTTGTGGTGTTTCGTCAATATGCAACTCGTTGCATATTGATCTCCACTTAATTTGTAGAACTGCTTGTGCACTTTGCCATGCCATGCTTCATTAAAACGGACATGCCTCATACTCGATTGTGCATCATGCCATGTTGATGTGTTGGTTGTTTACTATGTTGTGTGCTTCTTTTCCGGTGTTTGCTTCTTCGGGTTGGTTCCGGTTATGTCGCTTTTGTGAGGACCCGTTCGACTACGTCCGTTTGTCTTCTTCTTGGACTCGTTCTTCTTCCTTGCGGGATTTCAGGCAAGATGATCATACCCTCAAAATCACTACTATCTTTGCTATGCTAGTTTGCTCGCTCTTTTGCTATGCCAATGCTACGATGCCTACCATTTGCTTGTCAGCCTCCCAAATTGCCATGCTAAATGTCTAATCCACCATGTCCTAGCAAACCGTTGTTTGGCTATGTTACCGCTTTGCTCAGCCCCTCTTATAGCGTTTTTAGTTGCAGGTGAAGATTGAAGTTTGCTCCTTGTTGGAACATGGAGATGTTGTTCCTTGTTGGGACATGTTTACTTGTTGGGATATCACAATATATCTTATTTAATTAATGCATCTATATACTTGGTAAAGGGTGGAAGGCTCGGCCTTATGCCTGGTGTTTTGTTCCACTCTTGCCGCCCTAGTTTCCGTCATATCGGTGTTATGTTCCCGGATTTTGCGTTCCTTACGCGGTTGGGCTATTATTGGAACCCCTTGACAGTTCGCCTTAAGTAAAGCTTCTCCAGCAATGCCCAACATTGGTTTTACCATTTGCCACCTAGCCTTTTCTTTTCCCTTGGGGGTCGCGCGCCCAAGGGTCATCATTATTTTACCCCCCTGGGCCAGTGCTCCTCTGAGTGTTGGTCCAACTGAGCGATGTCTGAGGCTACCAGGGGCAACTCTGGGCTGGCTTACCCGACGTCTTGCTCATCCGGTGTGCCCTGAGAACGAGATATGTGCAGCTCCTATCGGGATTTGTCGGCACATCTGGGTGGTGTTGCTGGTTTAGTTTTACCCTGTCGAAATGTCTTGTTGTACCGGGATACCGAGTCTGATCGGAATGTCTCGGGTGGAGGTCTATTCCTTCGTTGACCGTGAGAGCTTGTGATGGGCTAAGTTGCGACACCCCTGCAGGGATTTGAACTTTCGAAAGCCGTGCCCGCGGTTATGGGCAGATGGGAATTTGTTAACGTCCGGTTGTAGAAAACCCGAAGTTGACCTTATTTAAAATACATCAACCACGTGCGTAACCGTGATGGTCTCTTCTCGGCGGAGTCCGGGAAGTGAACACGGTGTTGGAGTTATGTTTGACGTAAGTAGTTTCAGGATCACTTCTTGATCGCTACTAGCTTCACGACCGTGCCTTGCTTCTCTTCTCGCTCCCTTTTGCGAATGTAGCCACCATATATGCTAGTCGCTTGCTGCAGCTCCACCTCATTACTCCATCCTTCCTATAAGCTTAAATAGTCTTGATCTCGCGGGTGCGAGATTGTTGAGTCCCTGTGGCTCACAGATACTTCCAAAACCAGTTTGCAGGTGCCGATGAGTCTGTGCAGTTGACGCAACCAAGCTCAGGAGGAGCTCGATGAAGATCTGGTCCTTTATGTTGTTTCGTGTTAGTTGATCAGTAGTGGAGCCCAGTTGGGGTCGATCGGGGGCCTTTTGTCGCATTTGTGGTTCTTCTTTTATTTTGGCTCCGTAGTCGGGCCTTGTTTGTATCTGATTGATGTAATGCTTTATTCATGTAATTGGGTGAAGTGGCGATTGTAAGCCAACTATGTATCTCTTTCCCTTATTATGTTACATGGGTTGTGTGAAGATTACCTCACTTGCGACATATGCCTTCAATGCGATTATGCCTCTAAGTTGTGCCTCGACACGTGGGAGATATAGTCGCATCGAGGGTGTTACAGTGTTGGTCATGGTAGTGATCGCCGGAATGATCACCGTTTGGTTTGGATCACGAGGTGATCGAGATGGTATATTGCTTGGTTGGTTAGCCAAGAGACAAATGGTTATGGAGATCTGAGATGGTGATTTATCAGTATTGTATCGGTCTCATACCATGTTTAGTTGTTGTTGCATCATAATAGTTGTTAATTTAATTAACCTGTTAAATGCTATGTTATTGTCTTGCCTTGATGTTATGGTTGTTGTGAGCTTGCAAGTACATTCAATGTACTGACCCAGCATGTCATGCCAGATTGCAGGTGATGCCATGATTGCTTGATTGCTTGTCGATGGTTACCATGCGTGCGAGCTAGATCGTGTCCCATCCAGAGTCCCTGCGGAGTGGAGTTCACCACCTTCTTTGTTGTTCCACTACTAGAAGTATTCCACTGCTGCGAGTTGTTCTGCTGCTACCATAGAGCAAGTGTAGTATCGCAGGCATAGAGTCTTCGTGCTGATGTGCTTCTTTGTAACATCAGACCCTTGTATTGTTATTCTTGTAATAAGAGCTAGTTTGTTCTATGTAAAGCAGTGCCATATTCCAAAGACTTCTCCTCGAGCTCTGGGCTGGAATACGGGGCGTTCTGGTTTCTCTGAGCCAGGGTGCCACAGTACACAATGGACATGACTTACCCACTGACTATCAGCAACAAGATAAATTATACCTGCGTCTAGAAGTTTTAGTATTTCACTTCTTACCACTTCTTCCATCTTAGGATTTAACCACTTTCTCCAATTTTATTTTGTGCTGGCATAGAGTGGGAATAATGCCCTTAAGATCATCAAGAGTATATCCAATAGCAGCACGGTGCTTCTTCAGAGTTTTCAATATTTTCTCTTATTCCTTCTTTGAAAGGTTAGCACTAAAAATAACATGATATATCTTCTTTTCAACAAGATAAGCATATTTAAGAGTATCAGGTAATGGTTAAAGCTCAAAGACGGGATCACCCTTGGGTGGAGGAGGATCCCCTAGAAATTCAACAGGCAAGTTGTGTTTCAAAATAGGTCCCTGTTTAAAGAATACTTCATCTATTTCCCTTCTTCCATTCATAAACATATCATTTTCATGGTCTAGCAAATATTGTTCTAAAGGATCATTAGGAGGCACGACAATAGAAGCAAGACCAATAATTTCATCTTTACTAGGCAATTCTTTATCATGGGGTTGTCTACGAAATTTAGCAAAATTAAAATCATGAGACATATCCCCTAAACCAACAGTAACAATATCCTTTTCGTAGTCTATCTTAGCATTAACAGTATTCAAGAAGGGTATACCAAATATAATGGGACAAAAATCATCTTGTGGGGAAGCAAGAACAAGAAAACCAGTAGGATATTTAATTTTTACACACAAGACTTCAACATCTCTAACAATACCAATTGGTGAAATAGTATCTCTATTGGCAAGCTTAATAGTAACATCAACATCTTCTATCTCAGCAGGTGCAATATCATGCATAAGTTTATATAAAGTATAAGGTATTGCACTGACACTAGCACCCATATCACATAAGCCATGATAACAGTGATCTCCTATTTTAACAGAAACAACAGGCATGCCAACAACAGGTTTATGTTTATTTTTAGTATCGGGTCTAGCAATTCTAGCAGCTTCATCAGAGAAGTAAATAACATGCCCATCAATATTATCGACCAAGAGATATGTAACCATAGCAATACTAGGTTCAAATTTAATTTTCTCAGAGGGTGTAGGTGTTCTAGCATTACTCTTACGAACCATAGTTGAAGCTTTAGGATGATCCTTTATTATAACAGGGAAAGGTGGTTTATCAATATAAGCGGTAGGAACAATAGGATCAACATTATAAGTGATAGTCTTTTCTTCAACTTTAATAGGTTCGACTACTTTTACTTAAATGGGAGCATGATATTTAAACCACTTGTCCTTAGGGAGATCAACATGAGTAGCAAATGATTCACAGAAAGAAGCTACTACCTCAGAGTCAAGTCCATATTTAGTGCTAAATTCACGAAAAGCATCGGTATCCATAAAAGATTTAACACAATCAAACTTAGGTGTTATACCTGACTCCTTACCTTTGTCGAGTTCCCAATATTTAGAGTTGCGTTTAATTATTTCCAATAAATCCCATCCGAATTCAATAGTCTTCATCATGAAAGAACCAGTAAAAGAAGTATCAAGCATGGAGCGATTATTGAGAGAAAGCCGAGCATAATTTTTTTGAATAATAATTTCTCTTGAGAGCTCATGATTGGGGCATGAATATAACATTGACTTAAGCCTCCCCCAAGCTTGAGCCATTCTTTCTCCTTCGCGAGGCTAACAATTATATATATATAATTACAATCACGATGACAAACTTCATCCACATAGATTAGGTGCATATCGGGATGTAATGTTCCATCTCCTGTAAAAGGATTAGCTAGCAGTTTCTCTATAATACCCGAAGGAATTTCAAAGTAAATATTTTCAGTAGGTTGAGGAGCAAATATTTGCTCTACTGGTCGGGGTGAAGATACCAGGAACAAGCCCATCAAAGGATTATTTTCCATAGTAACAAGTGACAGTAAATTTCAGCACACTATATAAATGTTTCCTTACCAAATTCCACCTACCAAAGGCGCATCACTCCCCGGCAACGGCACCAGAAAAGAGTCTTGATGACCCACAAGTATAGGGGATCTATCATAGTCTTTTTGATAAGTAAGAGTGTCGAACCCAACGAGGAGCAGAAGGAAATGACAAACAGTTTTCAGTAAGGTATTCTCTGCGAGCACTGAAATTATCGATAACAGATAGTTTTGTGATAAGGTAATTCGTAACAGGTAACAAGTAACAAAAGTAAACAAGGTGCAGGAAGGTGGCCCAATACTTTTTGTAGCAAAGGACAAGCCTGGACAAACTCTTATATAAATTAAAGCGCTCCCGAGGACACATGGGAATTATCGTCAAGCTTGTTTTCATCATGCTCATATGATTCGCGTTCGTTACTTTGATAATGTGATATGTGGGTGGACCAGTGCTTGGGTACTGCCCTTCCTTTGACAAGCATCCCACTTATGATTAACCCCCCTCGCAAGCATCCACAACTATGAAAGAAGAATTGAGGTAAACCTAACCATAGCATGAAACATATGGATCCAAATCAGCCCCTTACGAAGCAACGCATAAACTACGGTTTAAGCTTCTGTCACTCTAGCAACCCATCATGTACTTATTACTTCCCAATGCCTTCCCCTAGGCCCAAACAATGGTAAAGTGTCATGTAGTCGATGTTCACATAACACCACTAGAGGGAAGACAACATACATCTCATCAAAATATCGAACGAATACCAAATTCACATGCCTACTTATAATAAGACTTCTCCCATGTCCTCAGGAACAAACGTAACTACTCACAAATCATATTCATGTTCAAAATCAGAGGGGTATTGATGTGCATAAAGGATCTGAACATATAATCTTCCACCGAATAAACCAACTAGCATCAACTACAAGGAGTAATCAACACTACTAGCAACCCACAGGTACCAATCTGAGGTTTTGAGACAAAGATCGGATACAAGAGATGAAGTAGGGTTTGAGAGGAGATGGTGCTGGTGAAGATGTTGATGGAGATTGAGCCCCTCCCAATGAGAGGACCGATGGTGATGACGATGGTGATGATTTCCCCCTCCCGGGGGGGATGTTTCCCCGACAGAACAGCTCCGCCAGAGCCCTAGATTGGTTCCGCCTCAAGACGGTGGCACTTCATCCCGAGAGCTTCCTTCTGCTTTTTTTCCAGGGCAAAAGACACCTTATATCAGAAGACGGGCATCGGGGGCTTGCAGGTGGCCCACGAGGCAGGGGGCACCCATGGGGTAGGGCGCACCCTCCACCCTCGTGGACAATGGGTGGCCCCCCTCTGGTGCTTTCTTCGCCCAATATTTTTAATATATTCCAAAACTGACTTTCATGGAGTTTCAGGACTTTTGGAGTTGTGCTGAACAGGTCTCTAATATTTGCTATTATTCCAGCCCAGAATTCCAGCTGCCGGCATTCTCCCTCTTCATGTAAACCTTGTAAAATGAGATAGAAAAGGCATAAGTATTGTGACATAATGTGTAATAACAACCCATGATGCAATAAATATCGATATGAAAGTATGATGCAAAATGGACATATCAATCATGTAGAAAAACATTTGGGAAATTCTGATACGGAAGATTCTAGAACAAAGAAGAAGTGCTTGTGTTTTGAGGTTTCTGCATTATGCTTAAGTTCAACCATGGAGTCTTCTATATTGTACATGTGGCAAAATATGGTGGAATCAAGATGATATCCAACAGCCAGTAGTGCTCAAATTTTCCATCTCTGCACCATCGGAATGGCTTCATCCAACGACCATCTTTCAAAGTTAAATTTATCCGCACACTATCTATAAAATAAAAAATATAATATATAGGTGTATAGATATAGATATGTGATGCAAAAGCCACCCATCATGTCCAATTAGAATAGCATGTCCATGCACGGATGCAACGTGGCCAAACAATGTCCGCCATCAGTATCTCAAATTCAAATCAGTCTGACCTTGTTTAATGTGTATACAATACAACATGCTCGTTTCCAAACCACACCGCGCATATCTCAGTTGTGTTCATGGATGCATGGGTTTCAAACATCATGATCTCTTATTCAAATATTTGAACTCAACTTTACATTAATTATGACCTCACCTTGTCTTTTAGACCCGCACAGTCGTCTTCTCTTTATAATTTAACCACTAACTTTCTCTCGTGCATGCATGCACACACACTACCAGTCGGCATTATCTGTCACACACATGCAATCTTTTTCTTCAGGTCGGTCTCCCATGCATGCACACACACACACCTCCCCCTCTCCATCAAATCGGGCATTCTTTATCTCTCACGTGCATGTGCAATGATCGATGTTCCTGTGTTATATATAGCTAGGTCTTTCACAGTTTTCCACACAAACCAATTAATCTATTTATCTAGTGAGGTCTCACCCTCTTTCCCACGTCTGCATCGATCAATCTATACCTCTATATAGGATTACATAGCTAATACACCCACATTAATTATATATCCAACGCCCCCTCTCATCATCCATGCCTTTCGCTTCATCTCTTAGACGCATGCATCGTGGCGAAGATAGGGGCGGCAAGGGCCCTACCCACCTAACATCACTATATATCGAGGCTAATATGAATGTGATCATTAGACAATTGCTGGTAAAATGGTTTAAGTTGATGAATTGGCCCTCCTCGTAAAGGATTAGCAATGCTTGGCCCCCGAGCTCATTTATTTTTCATGGCTCCGCCACTGCGCGCAATAGCGCACGTTCTCGCCCCCTCTCTTTAAATATCGATCTCGCACTTGTGCACTCCTTCATAGTCTCCCTCCACTTGGCCCCTCGCACCATCTTCTAGACCCCACCGGATTTTGCCACATGTACAATCTAGCAGACTCCATGGTTGAACTTAAGCATAATGCACAAACCTCAAAACACAAGTGCTTCTCCTTTGTTCTAGAATCTTCCGTATCATAACCGCCCAAACTTTTTTCTATTTGAATTGCCATTATTTGTTTTTACTTTATGCTTTAAAACGCACAATTCCATGAATCATTAAGGGCTTCTTTGATTCAAAGGATTCTCAAAGGAATTTTGGAGGATTCTAATCCCTAGGAATTTTTCCTATCTTGGTTGTTTGATTCGTAGGATTGTAAACCATAGGAATTTTTCCATAGGATTAATTTGCACTAGATTTCATAGGAAACATCCCATCCACTCAAACCTCTTTCAAAGAATCCTGCGTTTTTTCTATGCACAATCAAACACTCGTACAATCCTGTAGGATTTAAGATGACATTCAACTCTAATCCCATGTTTTTCCTATTCCCGCGCTTTGGAAATCCTATGAATCAAAGAGGCCCTAGCTTTTTTATAAAAACTAATTGATTTTGAATGAGATGAACTATAAGAATTAAACGAATGTCTACAACAGGCATGTATCATTGAGAATGGTTGTTGATTATCGTGCGTTGAATGAAGTGACGATCAAGAACAAGTACCCACTGCTGATGATCAATGATTTGTTTGACTAGTTGCAAGGAGCTAAAGTGTTTTTGAAGATCGATCGGCGATCAGGATATCACCAGCTAAAGATTCGAGAAAAAGATATACCTAAGACAGCTTTCACCACAAGGTACGGGCTATATGAGTATACGGTTATGTCATTTGGACTGACTAACGCCCCTGCCTATTTCATGAGTATGATGAACAAGGTGTTCATGGATTTCTTGGATAAGTTTGTTGTGGTGTTCATTGATGATATCTTGGTATACTCAAAGGATGAAGAGGAACACAAGGGGCATTTGTGTTTAGTTCTCGAGAAGCTCAGGGAGCATCAGTTGTATGCCAAGTTTAGCAAATGTGAATTTTGGTTGAAGGAAATTGGATTCCTTGGACATGTTATATCAGGAAAAGGTATAGCAGTAGACCCCACCAACGTTAAATCACTCACTGATTGGTTATCACCCACCTCAGTTGGAGAGATCCGCAGTTTTCTTGGACTCGCGGGATATTAGCGGAGATTTATTGAGAATTTCTCTAAAATTGCGAAACCCATGACGGAGTTGCTGAAGAAGGATACCAAATTCAAATGGACAGAAGAATGTGAGGCCAGTTTTCAGGAGTTGAAGAAATGTTTGACTACAGCCCCAGTGCTAATTTTTCCAGATATACACAAGGATTTCCAAGTGTATTGCGACGCATCTCGCTTAGGACTTGGAGGTGTTCTTATGCAAGATGGAAGAGTTGTTTCATATGCCTCACGACAGCTTCAACCACATGAGTTGAATTATGCCACGTATGACTCGGAGTTAGCAGCAGTAGTGCATGCGCTCAAAACCTGGAGACACTTTCTTATTGGAAACCGTTGCGATGTGTACATGGATTATAAGAGTTTGAAGTACATATTTACCTAGAAGGAGCTGAACCTTAGACAGAGGAGATGGTTGGAGCTTATAAAGGATTATGACATGAAGCTGCATTATCACCCAGGAAAGGCCAATGTCGTAGCAGACGCTTTGAGCCGGAAAAGTTATGTCAATACTCTCTTAATGGGAGGGATGCCAAAGGAGTTAGCCGAGGATCTTAGTGAACTTAGTTTGGAGATTGTTCCTAGAGGTTTTGTTGTAGCGATGGAAGTTCAGTCTACATTGTTGGGAAAGATTCGTGAAGCCCAGAAGGATGACAAGGAAATTGCCGAGATAAAGGAGAGACTTAGCAAAGGAAAGGCCAAAGGTTTTCGTGAGGATGATCACGACACCTTGTGGTTTGAGGACCGTGTTTATGTACCCAATAATGCAAAGATCAGGAAGTTGATACTACAAGAAGCTCATGACTCGCCATACTTGATACACCCTGGAAACACCAAGATGTATTTGCATTTGAAGGAGCGTTTCTGGTGGACTGGTATGAAGAAGGATATTGCCGTGTATGTACCGTGTGTGATGTATGTCAGAGAGTGAAGGCAGAACATCAGAAGCCAGCAGCATTACTGCAGCCTATGCCGATACCCAATGGAAGTGGGATAAGCTTGGCATGGATTTTATTACCGGATTACCCAGGACCCAATCGGGAGATGATTCTATCTGGGTAGTAGTGGATCGCTTGATCGGGATATGATTCTATCTGGGTACAAGTGCGAAGTTGGCCAAGATATACATGACCAGGATCGTATGTCTGCATGGAGTTCCGAGGACCATCGTATCAGATAGAGGAACATAGTTTACTTCAAAGTTTTGGCATCAGTTGCACCAGACTTTGGGTACCAGCATAGAGTTCAGTATAGCTTTTCATCCAGAGACAGATGGACAGACTGAGAGAGTCAATCAAATTCTAGAGGACATTTTGAGAACTTGTGCGCTAGACTACGGGTCTAGTTGGGATGATAATTTTCCATACGCAGAGTTCTCATACAACAATAGCTACCAGGACAGTTTGAAGATGGCACCTTTCGAAGCCCTGTATGAAAGGAGGTGCAGAACATTGTTGATGTGGGATAAAGTTGGAGACCATCAGTTGTTTGGACCGGATTTCATCAAAGAGTCTGAAGAGAAGGTTAAGCTGATTCGAGATAGACTGAAGGTAGCTTAGTCCAGGCAGAAGAGTAATGCCGATGCAAAACGCAAGGAGGTAGTCTATGAAATCGGAGATAGAGCATATCTACGAGTGTCGCATCTGCGAGGAGTTAACCGTTTTGGAGTTTAGGGAAAATTAGGCCCGAGATTTGTAGGACCATACCGAGTTTTGGAACACATGGGAGAGGTTGCCTACAAGTTGGAGTTACCCGAAGGACTGTTAGGAGTCCATGATGTGTTTCACGTTTCCAAGTTGAAGAAGTGTCATGCAGAGATGGTCGATATTCCTCTGAGAGATACAGTGCCCCTAGAAGCAGTTCAGTTGCACAGTGATTTGACATATGAGGAGAAACCTGTCAGGATTCTCGAGTTTGCCAGTCGGGTTACTGGCACCAAAGTTATTAAGTTTTGCAATGTTCAGTGGAGCCACCATACCGAGGATGAAGCCACTTCTGAACGAGAGGATGATCAACGGAAATACCACCCACAACTATTTTCTAGCCAACCCGAATCTCGAGGGCGAGATTCATCTTAAGGGGGTAGGTTTTTAACATCCCAAATTTTCAATTTGGAATGTCATACAAATGTCATTCATGCATATCATACTTTATTGCATTTCGTTTTGCGATCCTCGAAATCCTAAGCAACTGAAGGAGCCTGGGAGAGAGTTGGGGATTTCCTAGTTCTCATATTTGAATTTTCCTCAAATATCGAAACAAGGATCATTTTGGTTTTAATAATTTTTCTCTCTGAAAATATTTCATTTTAAAAATATAAGAGGAGAGATAATATGAATTCTCCAAAATAATTTAAATATTGGAGGAAAATATTAAAATCAATTATTATATTTTATTTGGATTTTATAGTTATTTTATTTGAATTAGGAAAAATATGCATTTTCAAAATTGCATTAGAGGCCCAAATAAATGTTCACTTTGTCCGCTATATTTTTAGAGGATGGGGAAAATTTATTTTGGGATTTTTGGAGTCCGTTTAGTATTTCTTTTAATCGTTTTCTGCGCGTCGGAATATTTTAAAAAAATGCAACCGACCTAACCGGGCCATGTCCGACCTGGACACTAAGCCCGGACGGCCTTTATAAGCCGGGAGGCCGAGGCCCAGCTCCAAGTCGCCAGCCCTGCTGCCCCAACCCTAGCGCCGCCCGACGACGCCAGCCGCCGCCGCCTCGCGCCGCCGCCAGACCCGCTCACCGCCGACCCCGCCGGACCTCCCTGAGGTAGCCGCCCGCCGCCGCCGGTTTTCGTTAGAAAGCCGCTCGGATTTTTTTTCAAAAACCATAAGATTCGGATTTTTTTATATTTTAGATTGGTTTTGTTCAGTTTTCCGCGCTTTAGCTAAATAGCGGACATTCGTCTGTACGTTCGTTTTAACGAACATTGTTCACCCGATAGTCACAGATAGCGAATGTTCGTTCTTTAGCCTGTTTGTCAGTTTTTTCTTTTTCCAAGGTTTTTTCGCGATTATTTCTGATCGCGATTTCTGCCCTAAACTTCGTTTTAGTTTATCTTTTCGCTTGTTTATCCAAATCAGGCGATTCAAGCGCCTAGATCTTCATCTCATAGTTCTCTTTCTCTTTAACCAACTTGAACAAGGTTTTGATACAGTATAATTTGAATTTAGTCCAGATTAGTAAACGACTCTTGTTTCTTTCGTGGTTCGAGTTTCGTTGGTCCATTTGATTTGATTCTTTTTGCAAACCGGAGTTCTTCAATTGAACTTTCTGGTTAGATCTTCTTATTTTAGTTTTACACGTGCATTTATGATTGATTGCTTATGTATGTTATAGTTTGTTTCTGATAGAATTCCTAGAGTGCGAAGCATGCTACTATGAGTCACTAGGTTTTGCGGATCGTCAGCAAGGCAAGTAACACATTGATCATACTTCTTTCATACCCAGTTTTTATGCATTAGTTCCAATCCTCAAACATTGCACGATTAGGATGTGATTAACATGTGGGTATTGGGAAGTAGTTGATGAGGTAGAACCTATTGCCCTGTTTATTGTCAAACCCCTGGGAGTTACTTCTACATTATGCTTATATTGCTATGCTATGCTCGTAGACGTGGTTTGCTTTGAGAGATCCATGACAGATGTGAGTGTTTAATTAATGGTTAACTTAAGGTGGCAACTTTAATACACATCTGGGTGGATTGCTTGTGGGCACCTGGAGAATCCAGTGTTGTCCTAGGATATCCCAGAGTACCCGTGTGATCATCCTACGGTCCACCACCCGGGCTCAAAGGGATCATAAGATTATTCTCGCTAGAAACTTACGTTTGCAGCCACAAGCTATTATGGGTTGTAGCATAGTTGAGTATGTTGCATGACCTCTTTCGGTGGTGGGCTAGCAGATGTAGAGGGAAAGTAGGTGTAACTATCCACCCGGGGTTAGAGTTAATGCTTCTGAAAGACTGTGTCTCGGTCATCCGTTTCTCAAACACCATGTAGTGTGAGAAATCCAACGGAGGAGATCGAGGCTTGTGGGGAAAAGTGTGCAAACCTCTGCAGAGTGTACAAACTAATCATGGTTAGCCGTGTCCCCGGTTATGAGCATCTTGAGTATCTGGTTCTTGGATTATCATGTGGATCTCATCACTCTAAATAAATTTTGTTGGGTTGATAATTACTTTTAATCGGGATTGAGTTGGAGGAACCTTCTCAATGTTGTTCAACTACCATGATAGTCAAATAAAATATATTCCTTTGTTGTAGGGAAAAATTGGTTTTCGCAAAACCATATTAACCATACAGCCTCCACCAGCCATATATGCATATAGTGATAGCCTTTAATTGTTCATTATTTCTACTGTGTTACATTGCCAGCATATTCCATGTGCTGACCCGTTTTCGGGCTGCAACGTATCATGTTGCAAACTTTTCAGATGAGGAGTAAGGTTCGCTAGGCCGTTGTCGTGCACTCAGCTATGCCATTGGAGTTGATGGACTCACTTTATCTTCCAAGCCTTCCGTTGTTATCTTATCTAGATGACCTTAAGCCATATTTATTGTAATAAGTTCTCTTTGGAGACTATCGATGTAATAAGTGTGTGATTGCTACTCTGTTATAAATCCTTCGAGTATTGTGTGTGTCAGCATTACCGATCCAGGGATGACACTGAATCACAGAGACTTGACCGTCTGAGGTCGGGTCGCTACAAGATGGTATCAGAGCACACGCTGATTGTAGGACACGACCACTAAGAAAAGCCATAGGCCACTCTTCTCTACTCATTTCTGACTCCTCTCCAATTTCTACTCTTTAGGATGGCGGACTCGAGGAACAAGTTTGCACAACCGGATGAAGACACACCCAATTTGGACGATACTTGAAGGACATTACTAGGTACTTGAACATCAGAATACCAAGCTTCACCGGGACCTACACCTCCACATTACCAAAAGAGGAGTGCTGGATGATTCGAGTTCAAGTCCCAGGAAGGACATTCATACCCGTCACTGATCCCATAGAGTTTTACTTTGATGCACCAACGTGGAGTCTAGGCAAGAGCATGGCAGCCCACATTGCTATGGGACATATTGGAGAAGTCTACAAACAGGAGTTAAAAGACACTATCTACCAGATATGTGGGCGCTGGGACGAGCAATGGGAGATGATCAGCACCCGGAAGGACATGTCCATTGCAGCTTTCATCCAGGAGTTAAACCAGCACATTCGTCGCCAGGAGAACCAATGTGCGCAGGCTTGATAGATCTGAAGAAGGCAATGACCAGGATCATGGAGCTGGAGGAAGAAGTCAAGTCTACAAGCGATGGATATGAGGAGGAAATGACGATACTCGTGGAGAAGAATGACGATCTGACAAGGAAGCTAGGAGTATTCATGGGAGACCCCGCGCCAGGAGGAGAAGACGACGATTCTACTTGTCTGGAGAACTACATCATCATCGACGACACCGACTCCAACCCCAACAATAGTGATGGTGACTATGAAGACGAAGCTGGAGAAGATATCATGGAGTCTTCCACCGATCAAAATTTCTAGCAGACCACCATATGATCAAGTAGTATTCCCCCATGTATATAGTAGTAGTTTGAGCACTGTAACGATAGTTAGATCGATTGAATGCCCTTGCTTGATTGAGTGATATGATATGATTGTGTTTGTCTCATGTGCATATGGGTAGTGCTTTCTCATTAGATCTCATTCTATTCTAATCTCTCCCCTCGAAACCCATCAGATGCCCCCAAGACATGACCTTGGTTTTGCTTTCCCACCGGAGCTCACTCAGTTGATCCAACAGCGGAGTACACTGATGCAGTTGCTAGTTCAGAATCAGGGCAACAACAACAACAACAACAACAACAACAACAACAACAATAACAACAACAACAACAACAACAACAACCCACCTCCACCACCTCCAGTTGACAACTTAGCCTGTTTTCTGAGGTTGCAGCCGCCGGTGTTTTCCAGTAGCACCGAGCCAATAGTTGCAGATGACTGGCTGCGCAGGATTGGAAGGGAGTTGACCACCGTAGGTTGCATAGATGCTGAGAAGGTGTGTTTTGCCGCACACCAATTGGATGGACCAGCAGCCTCATGGTGGGAGAATTACACAGCCACTTTTCCTATAGCCAATGTCACTTGGGAGCAATTTCAGTAAGCATTCTGCACAGCCCAAGTCTCAACTGGAGCAATGAGCATGAAGAAGCATGAGTTTCGCAACTTATGCTAGGGGAACTGTACTATAGCCGAGTACGTGGATGAGTTTAGCAAGTTATCTCGCTATGCCCCAGATGATGTGGCCACTGATGCCGCGAAGCAGGAGAAGTTTATGGAAGGGCTAAATGATGAGATTAGTATGCAGTTAATGGTGGCAACATTTAACAACTACCAGGAGTTGGTAGATAAGGCTCTTATGATTGAAGGGAAGCAGCAGCAGATAGAGAGCCGCAAGAGGAAATATGGACAAGGGAAGTACAATTCAGGAGCTCAGCAGAAGCCTCGCTTTACCCCGAACTCGGGAGAGCTTACCCATAACCATGGAGGCCACACTCACAATGGAGGAAGTTCCCATAATCATAATGGCCCAAAGAATGGGAATGGGAATGGAGCCAGCAGCAATCCGAACTGCTCCAATCCAGCCACACCCGCCAAGAGGGACCTAAGTCACATTACTTGTTTCAAGTGCGGGAAGACTGGACACTATGCCACTAAGTTCCCTGAAGTGAAGAACGGAAATGGTAATGGGAGCTCTGGGAAGAAACCCAATCCATTTAACAAAGGACAAGTGAACCACGTGAACATGGAGGAGGTTGAAGAGTAGCCTGATGCAGTTACCGATTAGTTTTTGGTTAAGTCTTTTACTACAATCGTTCTTTTTGATACTGGTGCATCACATTCATGCATATCAAGGGGGTTTGTGGATATGTATAAGTTGCCCACTAAAGTCCTTAGGACACCTATGCTAGTAACCTCACCCGGAGCAGAGTGTATGGCAAGCAGTGGATGTTTTCAGATGCCATTAACCATAGGTAGTCATGTTTTCCCCTCTGACTTGATAATTCTAGAGTCGCAAGGAATGTATTGGCTGTCGATGTATGGAGGAAACATCGATTGCGCCAGTAAGTCAATTCTACTTACCACCCTGGAGGGAAAAAGGATCAAGTATGTATCCAGGCATGCGCCAAGGAGAACCCAAGTAAATTCTCTCACGGGAGTTGTTTAGGAAAAAGTGCCTGTTGTGAAGGATTACCCAGATGTTCTTCCAGAGGAGTTACCAGGCATGCCTCTAGATTGAGACATCGATTTTTTGATAGAGTTGTTGCCAGGCACCAGGCCTATATCAAAGAGACCCTACCGGATGCCTGCAAATGATCTAGAAGAGATCAAGAAGCAAATTAAGGAGTTATTGGAGAAAGGTTACACCCGACGGAGTTCATCACCATGGGGAGCCCCAGTGCTCTTGGTTGAGAAGAAGGATGGGTCATTGAGAATGGTTGTTGATTATCGTGCGTTGAATGAAGTGACGATCAAGAACAAGTACCCACTGCCGACGATCAATGATTTGTTTGACCAGCTCCAAGGAGCTAAAGTGTTTTCGAAGATCGGTCCGCGATCAGGATATCACCAGCTAAAGATTCGAGAAAAGGATATACCTAAGACAGCTTTCACCACAAGGTACGGGCTATATGAGTATACGGTTATTTCATTTGGACTGACTAACGCCCCTGCCTATTTCATGAGTATGATAAACAAGGTGTTCATGAAGTTCTTGGATAAGTTTGTTGTGGTGTTCATTGATGATATCTTGGTATACTCAAAGGATGAAGAGGAACACAAGGAGCATTTGCGTTTAGTTCTCGAGAAGCTCAGGGAGCATCAGTTGTATGCCAAGTTTAGCAAATGTGAATTTTGGTTGAAGGAATTTGGATTCCTTGGACATGTTATATCAGGAGAAGGTATAGCAGTAGACCCCACCAAGGTTAAATCAGTCACTGATTGGTTATCACCCACCTCAGTTGGAGAGATCCGTAGTTTTCTTGGACTCGCAGGATATTAGCGGAGATTTATTGAGAATTTCTCTCAAATTGTGAAATCCATGACGGAGTTGCTGAAGAAGGATACCAAATTCAAATGGACAGAAGAATGTGAGGCCAGTTTTCAGGAGTTGAAGAAACGTTTGACTACAGCCCCAGTGCTAATTTTGCCGGATATACGCAAGGATTTCCAAGTGTATTTCAACGCCTCTCGTTTAGGACTTGGAGGTGTACTTATGCAACATGGAAGAGTTGTTTCATATGCCTCACGACAGCTTCGACCGCATGAGTTGAATTATGCCATGCATGACTTGGAGTTAGCAGCAGTAGTGCATGCGCTCAAAACCTAGAGACACTTTCTTCTTGGAAACCGTTGCGATGTGTACAGGGATCATAAGAGATTGAAGTACGTATTTACACAGAAGGAGATGAACCTCAAATAGAGGAGATGGTTGGAGCTTATAAAGGATAATGATATGAAGCTGCATTATCACCCAGGAAAGGCCAATGTCGTAGCAGACGCTTTGAGCCGGAAAAGTTATGCCAATACTCTCTTAATGGGAGGGATGCCAAAGGAGTTAGCCGGGGATCTTAGGGAACTTTGTTTGGAGATTGTTCCTAGAGGTTTTTTGCAGCGATGGAAGTTTAGTCTACATTGTTGGAAAGATTCGTGAAGCCCAGAAGGATGACAAGGAAATTGCCAAGATGAAGGAGAGAATGAGCAAAGGAAAGGCCAAAGGTTTTCGTTAGGATGATCACGACACCTTGTCGTTTGAGAACCGTGTTTATGTACCCAATAATGCAGAGATCGGGAAGTTGATACAATAATAAGATCATGACTCGCCATACTCGATACACCCTGGAAACACTAAGATGTACTTGGATTTGAAGGAGCGTTTCTGGTGGACTGGTATGAAGAAGGATATTGCCGAGTATGTAGCCGTGTGTGATGTATGTCAAGAGTGAAGGCAGAACATCAGACGCCAGCAGGATTACTACAGCCTATGCCGATACCCGAATGAAAGTGGGATAAGCTTGGCATGGATTTTATTACCGGATTACCCAGGACCTAATCGGGATATGATTCTATCTGGGTAGTAGTGGATCGCTTGACCAAAGTAGCTCACTTTATCCCAGTGAAAACCACCTACACAAGTGTGAAGTTGGCCAAGATATACATGACCAGGATCGTATGTCTACACGGAGTTACAAGGACCGTCGTATCATATAGAGGAACACAGTTTACTTCAAAGTTTTGGCATCAGTTGCACCATACTTTGGGTACCAGGCTAGAGTTCAGTACAACTTTTCATCCACAGACAGATGGACAGACTGAGAAAGTCAATCAGATTCTGGAGGACATGTTGAGGGCTTGTGCGCTAGACTACGGGTCTAGTTGGGATGATAATTTTCCATACGCGGAGTTCTCATACAACAATAGCTACCAGGCCAGTTTGAAGATGGCACCTTGTGAAGCCCTGTATGGAAGGAGGTGCAGAACACCATTGATGTGGGATGAAGTTGGAGACCATCAGTTGTTTGGACCGGATTTGATCAAAGAGTCTGAAGGGAAGGTTAAGCTGATTCGAGATAGACTGAAGGTAGCTCAGTCCAGGCAGAAGAGTTATGCCGATTCAAAACGCAAGGAGGTAGTCTATGAAATCGGAGATAGAGCATATCTGCGAGTGTCGTCTCTGTGAGGAGTTAAGCATTTTGGAGTTAAGGGAAAGTTAGCCCCGAGATTTGTAGGACCATACCGAGTTTTGGGACGCATGGGAGAGGTTGCCTCCAAGTTTGAGTTACCCGAAGGACTATCAGGAGTTCATGATGTGTTTCACGTTTCCCAGTTGAAGAAGTGCCATGCAGAGATGGCCAATATTCCTCTGAGAGATACAGTTCCCCTGGAAGCAATTCAGTTGGACAGTGATTTGACATATGAGGAGAAACCTGTCAGGAATCTCGAGTTTGCCAGCCGGGTTACTCGTAGCAAAGTTATTAAGTTTTGCAATGTTTAGTGGAGCCACCATACCGAGGTTGAAGCCACTTGTGAACGAGACGATGATCTACGAAAAGGCCACCCACACCTTTTTTCTAGCCAACCCTAATCTCGAGGGCGAGATTCATCTTAAGGGAGGTAGGTTTGTAACATCCCAAATTTTCAATTTGGAATGTTATACATAGGTCATTAATACATATCATACTTTATTGCATTTCGTTTTGTGATCCTTGAAATCCTAAGCAACTCAAGGACCCTCGGAGAGATTTGGGGATTTCCTAGTTCTCATATTTGAATTTTTCTCAAATATCGAAACAAGGATCATTTTGGTTTTAATAATTTTTCTCTCCGAAAATATTTCATATTAAAAATATAAGAGGGGAGATAATATGACTTCTCCAAAATAAATGAAATATTGGAGGAAAATATTAAAATCAATTATTATATTTTATTTGGATTTTATTGTTATTTTATTTGAATTAGGAACAATATTTGTTTTTCAAAATTGCATTAGAGGCCCAAATAAATGTTCACTTTGTCCGCTATATTTTTAGAAGACGGGGAAAATTAATTTCAGAAATTTTGGAGTCCGTTTAGTATTTCTTTTAGTCGTTTTTCTGCGTGTCGGAATATTTACAAAAAAATGCAACCGACCTAACCGGGCCGTGTCCGACCTGGACACTAAGCCCGGCCGGCCTTTATAAGCCGGGAGGCCGAGTCCCCGCTCGAAGTCGCCAGCCCCGCCGCCCCGGCCCTAGCGCCGCCCAACGCCGCCAGCCGCCGTCGCGCCGCCGCCTCGCCTCGCCGCGCTGCCGCCAGATCCGCTCGCCACCACCGACCCCGCCAGACCTCGCCGAGGTAGCCGCCCGCCACCGCCAGTTTTTGTTAGAAAGCCGCTCGTTTTTTAAAAAAACCATAAGATTCGTTTTTTTTATTTTAGATCGGTTTTGTCCGGTTTTCCGCGGTTTAGCTAAATAGCGGGCGTTCGTCCATACGTTCGTTTTAACGAACGTTATTCATCCGATAGTCATAGACAGCGAACGTTCGTTCGTTAGCCTGTTCGTTAGTTTTTTCTTTTTCTAGGGTTTTTCCACGATTATTTCTGATCGCAATTTCTGCCCTAAACTTTGTTTTAGTTTATCTTTTCGCTCGTTTATCCAAATCAGGCGATTCAAGCGCCTAGATCTTTGTCTTGTAGTTCTCTTTCTGTTTAACCAACTTGAACAAGGTTTTGATATAGTAAAATTCAACTTTAGTCCAGATTAGTAAACCGTTTATGTTTTCGCTCCTTGTTTCTTTCGTGGTTCGAGTTTTGTTGCTCCGTTTGGTTTGAATCTTTTTGCAAACCGGAGTTCTTCAATTGAACTTTCTGGTTAGATCTTCTTATTTGAGTTTTACACGTGTATCTATGATTGATTTCTTATGTATGTTATTGTTTGTTTGCGATAGAATTCCAGGAGTGCGAAGCGTGCTACTATGAGTCACTAGGTTTTGCGGATCGTCAGCAAGGCAAGTAACACATTGATCATACTTATTTCATACCCAATTTTTATGAATTAGTTCCAATCTCAAACATTGCATGATTAGGATGTGATTAACATGTGGGTATTGGGAAGTAGTTGATGAGGTAGAACATATTGCCCTGATTATTGTCAAACCCCTAGGAGTTACTTCTATGTTATGCTTATATTGCTATGCTATGCTCATAGACGTGGTTTGGTTTGACAGATCCATGATAGATGTGAGTGTTTAATTAATGGTTAACTTAAGGTGGCAACTTTAATACACATCTAGGTGGATTGCTTGTGAGCACCTGGAGAATCCAGTGTTGTCCTAGGATATCCCGGAGTACCCGTGTGATCATCCTACGGTCCGCCACCCAGGCTTAAAGGGATCATATGATTATTCTCACTAGAAACTTCCGTGTGCAGCCGCAAGCTATTATGGGCTCTAGCATAGTTGAGTATGTTGCATGACCTCTACCAGTGGTGGGCTAGCAGATGTAGAGGGAAAGTAGGTGTAACTGTCCATCCGGGGTTAGAGTTAATGTTTCTGAAAGACTGTGTCTCGGTCATCCATTTCTCAAATGCCATGTAGTGCGAGAAATCCAAATGAGGAGATCGAGTCTTGTGGGGAAAAGTGTGCAAACCTCTATAGCGTGTACAAAGTAATCATGGTGAGCTGTGTCCCCGATTATGGACATCTTGAGTATCTCGTTCTTCGATTATCATATGGATCTCATCACTCTAAATAAATTTTGTTGGGTTGATAATTACTTTTAATCGGGATTGAGTTGGAGGAACCTTCTCAATGTTGTTCAACTACCATGATAGTTAAATAAAATATATTCCTTTGTTGTAGGGAAAAATTGGCTTTTCGCAAAAACATATTAACCATACAGCCTCCACCGACCATATAGGCATATAGTGATAGCCTTTATCTGTTCATTATTTCTACTGTGTTACATTGCCAGCATATTCCATGTGCTGACCCATTTTCGAGCTGCAACGTATCATGTTGCAGACTTTTCAGATGAGGAGTAAGGTTCGCTAGGCCGTTGTCGTGCACTCAGCTATGCCGTTGGAGTTGATGGACCCACTTTATCTTCCAAGACTTCCGATGTTATCTTATATGGATGGCCTTAAGCCATATTTACTGTAATAAGTTCTCTTTGGAGACTATCGATGTAATAAGTGTGTGATTGCTACTCTATTATAAATCCTTCGAGTACTGTGTGTGTCAGCATTACCGATCCAGGGATGACACTGAAGCACAGAGACTTGACCGTCTGAGGTCGGGTCGCTACAGGGGGCCAATAAACTAGGACACGGGCAGCATGATCAATTTTTGCCAGGGCTACTGCTGGTGGCTTTTGTATTTAAATATGGACGGAGTGGAGTAGTACTATCTTTATCTTAGCCTCGTAGGGCTCTCCCAGCACCTAGGCTCGCCGCCCCGCCTCGCCCACCGGATCCCACCATGGATAATCCCTTAGATCCCAGGATCTCACGGTCTGCCCTCTCGCTGCGGCCCGCAGCACTGTCGCCTTTGAGAGAAACCCACATGTGTTTTAGAGGGGATCCATTGCTCTGGAATCATAGATCGGTGGCACCGGATTACATGTCAGGGCTGTGTTTCAAGTGGTGGTAGCAAGGGCAAATCGGATAGAGGAAGCATCGCATCGATTGGAGAGAAGTTTCAAGGAGCTACTCCTGGCGCAGCACAAGGCGGAGGCGCAAGTCGATCTCAGTGGAGAGATGCTGAGGGATGTCAGCATCTGGAAGCATCGCGTTGATTTCTAGCTAGGGCTAATGGCAGAGATCATATTCACGGAGTCGACTGTGGAGGAAAGAACACACATGCTTGTGCAATGGCATGAGCAGCCGGTGCAACTGCTCAAATGGGCGGTAGGAGAAGCCAAATCTCGGGACCAATTGCGGCGGCGCTGCTGGGCATGCATCGTAGGCGAGGTGAGATACCCTCCTTCCCCGCCAGCGATGCAGTGACCTAGTAGTCAGTTGCTGCTGCAGTGAACTTGCAACACCATGTCGGTTTGCAACCTTGACAATCACTCCATCTATATGTATTGTATTCCTATGAAAATACTTGGTCGTTTGGAAAAAGATGGTAATTGATTTATCACTAGTTTTAGAATGCTTGGTCGTGACAATCAACCGAAGCCCCCATCGCGTAATACTTTACGGTAGGTCGCACCAACAGACGGTTGGTCGCACCCGCGTCTCACCGAAGGGACACGCAGCGGCTTGGTCTGACATGTACGACCAGTTACATCATTGACTTGTGCGACCGCATTTGAACTTCAAATATTCTATTTTTTGATGATATATTTATTATGTTAAACAATTTATTTTATATAAGTTACATTGACGACCTAGATACATGTGCAAGCCTTAAACTGAGATGGAGGGAGTACTTGAAATTTATGTTCCACTAAACTCATCGTGAGCCATTTCGGGCCTCGAAACGAAAACCATCAATTAAACTTTACCATTTTCCCATCACATTCCAAAGTACTAGTGCTACAATTAAGTGCAAGCCTGCTCACACCTACTAGTACGTACCAAACCTGAACGTGTTCCCACTATGCAGGTTTTAGTACTAGTGCTAGTACTTAGGTTATAAAAAGGGGAACTACCTAACCGAAAATTACTCTACCTTCCTCCTCATAAGTCCTTCTTCGTTCGTCCTTGCCATGGCCTGTGTGCAGAGCTCTAGGTAGAGAACTACTCGTAACAAGGGAGTGGCAACCAAGGCTGCAGAAAAAAAGAGGGCTCGCCACCTCGCAGAGACCTCAAAAGATCTCTCACAGGCAGGCGATGGCTCCCATGAGCGCCCTAGCCGCGGAGGCGAACATGCCGGCATGCCCGATCAGCTCAATAAGCACCTCAATAAGTAGAAGGAGTTCATCCATGGCTTGGTGGAGCTGCTGAAGGAGAGCCTCGATGACATGCCCGCTGAGCTCAATGAGCAGGGGGAGTTGACCGCCGGCTTGGTGATGCTGCTGAAGAAGAGCATTACCTCAGAGAAGAAGGCGACCGGCGAAATCCTGCAACTTCAGGAGGACAAGGCAAAGCTCTACCATGAGCTCGACCTGCTGAAGGAGGAGAATGCCAGCTGGAAGAAGCTGCATGAAAATAGTAGTTCCTCGATGAAGATGTTGTAGGCCCTCGTCATGGAACAGAAGGAGGAGTTCGCAAAGCTCCGCATCGAGCACCCGACTGTTGTCAAGGTACATAATGCGGCCATGGAACATATGATGAAGGCTCGCGTCGAGAAATCCGGCGTCATGGACAGAATGAAGAAGATGGCGGAGGAGACGCACAAGGAGATGGAGGTCGTGGAGGGGATGAAGAAGCAGTTACGACTCCGTGGCCATCAACCCTTCATGTAGTAGAGAGCAGCGCCCCAGACTTGTGTGTGCGTCTTCCTTCTTTTTGGGGGTGATAATCTTCCTTCCTCTTTTGCTCATGTGTTTCTTCTTTTGCTTTGGGTGTTTCGCCGCACGTGTCACGTTCTCTACGAGGCATGAATAGAATAATGCTAACAATCAGATGACTAGCAAATTAGATCATTTTTTATCGCCATATGGCACTATGCTGCCGTGTTTCGTGCTCCTCCGTCGTACTCCAGTGGAAAACTTGAGTATACCACACGGTTCTTTCCTCCTCCTCAGGTCGTCGGCACATTTATACGAGCAGTCAAATCACAAGGCGCCAGCTTCTAGCAGTAATTAGCCATCAAATCACAAAGGCCCTCGCCTTTCTTGAAACCGACCAAGCTAGACTGCCCCACCCTCTAGCCTTTTAAAAAATGTATACTTTTGTACAGTAGTAGCATCGATGGATTGCTCCATGGAGCAAAACTAACAAGATGAAATTAAAGAAAAAAGGTCGTACATATAGAGAGCGCTCGTCTCCAAATTATGCATATAACACTATTAAAAAGCTAGTACGTGCTTAAATGGGGTGCTAAATTCTATTAAAGAAATTAGCATACCTATTTAATTCTTGGGTTCTTATTATTTATGACAGTAGTTGTGTATCACTACTCAATTTTTCCATTAGAAGTTACAACTACTAAAAAATGCCATCGATCCATGAGATGCCTGCTCAAAATGCAATTAGATATCTCAAAAATGCCATCGTTAAGTTAGATGTTTGCTCAAAATGCCATTAGACATTTTTATTTTCACGTCAAACCCGTTGACCATGTTATATGACAAAAATAAGCCGATTCTCACAATGATAAGTGTGGCCCCGCTTGTCAGGAGTAACCA
This sequence comes from Triticum dicoccoides, assembly GCF_002162155.2. Taxonomy (NCBI): domain Eukaryota; kingdom Viridiplantae; phylum Streptophyta; class Magnoliopsida; order Poales; family Poaceae; genus Triticum; species Triticum dicoccoides. Next base: position 103,527,205 of record NC_041380.1, on the reverse strand, counting down.
AGCGAATAATTTTACCGGAAAATAAGAACGCTGTTGGGATCAAGTAGGCCCCACACTTTATTTTACTGTAGTGAGATAGAGGGAGAGTTGGCATGTTGGTCCATCGGTATTTATGTCATTATAACATGGCAAAAGAGATTTCAGTCACAATAATGGTGTCCAGCACAACACACCCCTCAAATAAAACTAAGCGCCCAGAAATTCTTTGAGAAAACTAAGCACCCTCAAATTCTTTGACAACTAAACTGCTGGCTATATGATGTTGGCCATATATATTGTACATATATAATGTGAAGAAACGAGTGGTAGTACTATATCAACTAAAAGATGAACTGTAAGAAATACTACTATGTACGTACTGAAGAGTTTAAGTAACAAGAAGAAACATAACATAGTTCTGCTGGGGGCTCAGCACAATAGACCCCTCAAATAAAACTAAGCACACCTGAAATTAAACTAAGCAACTAATCCGGTAGTGTGACGCCCTCTATTCAATCGTACACTAATCATACACGCAAATGTGTACGATCAAGATCAAGGACTCACGGGAAGATATCACAACACAACTCTAGACACAAATGAAAATAATACAAGCTTTATATTACAAGCCAGGGGCCTCGAGGGCTCGAATACATAAGCTCGAAAACACAAGAGTCAGCGGAAGCAACAATATCTGAGTACAGACATAAGTTAGACAAGTTTGCCTTAAGAAGGATAGCACAAAAACAACATCGATCGAAAACGCAAGGCCTCCTGCCTGGGAGCCTTCTAACTACTCCTAGTCATCAGCGGTCTTCACGTAGTAGTAGGCATCCTCCGGGTAGTAGTAGTCATCGGTGGCGTCGTCTGGCTCCTAGGATCCGTCATCTGGTCGCAACAATCGAGTATGGGGGAAAAAGAAGTAGGAAAGCAACCGTGAGTACTCATCCAAAGTACTCGCAAGACTTACATCAGATCTAAACTAAGTATGCATCTGTATCAAAGGAATGTGTTGTATATGTGGACTGGGCTGCAGAAATGCCAGAATAGGGAGAAGGCTTAGTCCTATCGAAGACTAGCATCTTCTGGAAACCACCATCTTGCAGCAACAGGAGGGAGTAGAGTAGCATAAAGTAAAGTAGTAGTAGTGTTATCAACCTCGGCCAGAGATCCTTTCTCGACTCCCTACGAGAAAGCAATCCCAGAGCCATACTATCCAGTTATCATCTCCTATCCAAGTCTCACCACAATCCATTTCTCATCTCAATCCATTTCTCATCACAAGTATGTCAGGACCCCGATCCTAAGTCACACCGATCTAGCATGTAACACATCATATCACTTTGCGGCCTCACGCACGGTATTCCCACGGGTGCCACCTTACCTGGCCCGGGACCGTTTGCACCTTTTGGCTCACGTATATGATAGTGTCGCTAGCATCCATATGACAAAGAACCCGGGCTGACATGGCTAGTCGTGAACCCAAAGTGGCACTAACTTACAGGGACAGGCATCCATGACCCAGCATCGAACGTGTCGGTCATCAGCGAGTGAATCCAGGCTGTAGCACTGGGCTAGCAGGACTCCGGTGAACCGGGCTGTAGCGGGCTAACACGCTCTCACCACTTACCGCCATTTACACGACATGTACTCGGCAACCTTCAAGCGGAAGCCCAACGTGGGTGTCGGCCACGGCCTGCCTAAACACTCAAGTCTCTAGTCCAGGTTTATCGCCTATTCGGGTTCCATCCATGAGGAGATCCGGCCGGAGTTTCGCTCACAGCCCCAAACGATGTGAACAGGGTTCTGTGACGCCAAACGGGCGCCCGGTTTACCTGGCCACGTGCCTACCGCATCACAGCCCACCCCTACGGTCAGCGCTGCGCACGGCCTCCAGCATACTACAAACACCAGAAACTACTTGCAACTCCTGGACAGAGGACAAGGGTGATCAAGAAGCCGAGAGGGTCCATTGGTTTCGGGCCCAATGCGTGGTAGTAGCTGAATCATGGATCACAAACACAGAACTCAGTTCCTGAGGACGGCTGCAATGAGACAACCCACCATGTACTCCTACATGGCCTCTCACCGCTACCTTTACCAAATCGTATTCACACACTTAGCTCACACACAGTAGGACATGTTCACACACCTCTGATTCATCCCCGATGAATCAGACCTGACACAACTCTAAGCAGTAGCAGGCATGACAAACAAGCATGAATGAGTAGGCACAACAGGGCTCAAACAACTCCTACTCATGCTAGTGGGTTTCATCTATTTACTGTGGCAATGACAGGTCATGCAGAGGATAAAGGGGTTCAGCTACCGCAGCAAGTAACAGATGAATCGGTGTTGTCCTAATGCATTAAAAGAGAGCAGGAGCGAGAGAGTAGGATTGTTTTGGAATGAACAAGGGGGTTTTGCTTGCCTGGCACTTCTGAAGATAACATTGAGTCTTCATCAGTGTCAACGATCACATCGTCGGAACATCGTCTACCGAGAGGGGACAAATACCGGCAAACAAGAGAGAACACAATCAATGCGATGCAACAATATGATGCATGCTCATGACATGGCAATATGAGTGTGTTTTGAGCTAATGCAACTAGCAACAGATTAAATGAAGTTGGTTTGAATACAAGATTCAAATTCAAACTCCATATGTGATTATTCAAATGCCATTTAATTGATTTGTGCTAAACAGCAGATATAAGTTGTTCTAACATGCATGAAAATGGTACAGATGGATTCCTTGAATTTTTCTGATAATTTTTCATATATAAATTATTTAATTTGGAGTTACGGTTGAATTTCTATGATTTTTAGAAGTTTATACAATTTTCTGGAATTTTCTGAATAAAAATAAATCCAGAAATGATTTATGGCGTCAGCACCACGTCACGGTGACGTCAGCAGAGTCAACTGGGCTGGTCCGGGTCAAACCTGACCAGTGGGGTCCACTGGTCAGTGACTGGGGCTGATTAGTGTCGCTGACATGTGGGCCCAGTCAACAGCCACGTCAGCTTAGTCAAAGCTGACGCGTGGGCCCACTGATATTAGTTAAAACTAAACAGAAACTAATCTACGATTAATTAGACGGCGGGGCCCAGCTGTCAGTGTCACAGGGGTTAATTAGCAGGGTCATTAGCCCCTAACGACGGCGCCACGTCAGCACGTCGGAGACCAGCCGACGGCGACCACAGAACACGGCGGGGCACGCCGGACTTGCGCTAGGGCGTCGGATTGGCGCGCCGAGGGCACCAGGGCATAGCCCTCGCTCTTGCGCATCCAGAGAGCCAAATGGGAGGGGTTGGGGTGGTTTGAGCTCGCCGGAGTCGAGCTCGTGGCGGCGGCCGGCGTTCGGGAGCAGCCGAGTATGGTGCTAGAGGGCACGGGAGGCGGAGCTACTGGTAGCTGCAGGTTCGTGGAGGCGCGCTGAGCACACTGGTGTACTCGGGTGGGAGCTCCAGTGGCTGCAGTGACGGCGGCGACGAGGTCAGCGGCGGCCGGAGTTCGGCCGCGACGGAGCTATGGCCTAGAGCTCGCAAACGCGAGGGGAAAGAGAGGGGTTCTGCACGGAGGCTCACAGCGAGGTCGATGAGCAGCTCGGTGGTCTCGGGGAGGCGTCGGAGGCGGCGAATCGACAAGCGGAATCCGGCGGCCGTGCGTGAAGAAGACGGCTCGATGACGGCGATGCAGGGCGTCCGAGGTCGCTTAACTCGGCGGAGAGGATGAGGGTGAGGTAGCCGAGCTGCTGGGCACACCGAGGGGTCGAGGGGGAGGCTCTGGGTGCAGCAACGGCGAGCGGCGGCGATGAGCTCTGCTCGGGCTGCGCGAGAGAGAGAGCAGAGGAAGGGGAAGGGGGTGAGAGCGCGGGAGAGTGAGGGAGAGAGGCAGGGAGGTGCGTGGCGCCATCTAGACGCGTCGGGGAGAAGGCGGCAAGCAGGACGTGGCCGGGGCGGCATCGGCGCTCGCCACGCCTCGCCTCTGTCCTTCTGGCGAGGGAGGAAGACGACAGGGGGGAGAGCGGCGGTGGGCTGGGCCGTGCTGGGCCGGTTGGGGGCGCCAGGTAAGTGGCTGGGCTGCTGGTGGCTACCAGGTAAGTCTTCCTCTCTCTCCTGTTTTTTTATATTCATGTTCTGTTTTCTTTTATTTAATTCTTTTGCCACTGTTTTGAATTTAAAATAATTCAAACAATGCCAAAAGCTCCTCTGAATATTTTTATTTTGCTAGATGGACTTTTCCAAAAGCTCATAAAATATTTCAGGGATATTTGAAATTATATTCTAATTATATGAATATAATTCAAATTCAAATAGCTAATGAATTAAATTCAAAGTCCCAAAAATAAATCCTTAAAAATGTTCAATATTTTGGTTGGGACCAGAACCCTTGCCAAAAATTATCAAACATTTAAGAAGAGCATTTTGGAACAATGAATGGGATTTTTAGGGTTTTTGCCCTTCTTTTATTTAGGGTTTTGAGGCTTCCAATTTCCCTCAGTTCAAGTTTCAAAATTTAAACATGATGCAAACACCAGGCATCACCAGAAGCTAGGGATGTGACAACTCACCCCCACTAAACAAAAATCTCGTCCCGAGATTCAAGCGTAGGGTAAGGTGAAGGGGGAACGCAAACTAGTATAATCTTCATGATCCAGGTTGCACTCCAACTGAACGTTGATTCGCTCACCATCATTATCTTGATGTCTTGTTCCGAGAACTCCAACCAACATGACAATGAGAGGAGAAGGGAACTCTAAAAGGATCAATCTTCTCGAAGGTCGAACAACTCAGGATTAACTCTCGGAATGAGACATAGCAACATCTCTCGAGCTAAGAGACGAAGCACACCTCTAGCGGGATGGAGTGGAACGGATGACGGAGGTTTACTAGGTAGACAACAATTCCTCACCTAAGAGGGTGGTGAATGGTTGTCAACGTAGCGAGGAGTTGAGTTGCCATGATACCACAACGAGGCACCTTAGGGATGGTGACTCGTAGATATATCCCCTTAAGTGGCAAAAAGAATTACCTTTGATTCAAAGATCATTGAAACTCTTTATACCAGCCTAAGGCAATCACAAGCGATCATTTGGAGGGGGTCGGTAGAATGGCATACTCGGACTTGGATGATGTGGATTACCTTGTTGAAGACAACGTAATGGATGATTTTTGCTTATCACCGGAAATGGAAGAGACCCGTGGTAGAATGGCACATTGGCGGTGCAAGCTAGGAACAAAATGCAAATGCTAGGAATGATTCTGGTAACTGGGGAAGAACCCATCAATAAGGAGTGAATTCACTGTTGAGAAGGTCATAGCATTGCCGAGGAAACTGAGAGTAATCCCAGTTAGAGCCGATGATAACACGTAACGCTTGTGCGTGCTCTCAAGAACTTGAGCATTTCCACAATCATCAAGGTTTTATCAACATCCGTGTCGAGGGTGCTGACAACACAACATACTACCATGATGAATAGCGATGGACGATGCAGATGCAAAGGAGGATAACACTTTCTCAGATTTCACCTTAGCGAGGCCAAGGGAACGAAATCTGGATGATCGACCGAGAGACATTTAGCACTCCGCTTCTAATGTTCTCCTTGATGTGCTAGTGTAACCCATTCATAGATATGGTTTGATATCTAGAACATCAAGTAATAAGGTCGGACTTCGGAACTCAGAAATCCATAGGGGCAACTAGGGAGTAAATCCTACGAAATCCCTATGGGGAGGTGGCCAACTTCCTCAAATCAAGATATTATAATAACAGGTCTTCCGGCTGGATGTGTTGGCCACGACATCCACTTTACCGGTTTCCAAGGGATCGATATTATAATTCTTTGGGAAATGTTCCAACCATTATATCTGCCTGAGATTCAGATCTGGTTGGTGTCAGGATATTCCAGACTCATCGAGTCTAGGAAGAAAAATGAAAGTTTGCAACACAAATCGACTAGATGACGTTGCGAGATTCTCGGTGAATGAACTACGATAGTAAGCTCCAAAACATGAGCTGGTTCTTCTACAAACATGTGAACACGTTGTCCAAGACAAGCATGAGCACAACGTAGTCTTATAATAAAACACTACCGAGTTCAGGAGGGGGAACCATCATCGAGGATATCGAAGTCCTTTCATAAGTCCGGATTAGCTCTTATGAAGGAACTCCTTCTCCTTGAACAAATCAATCAGTGGCTTGGTGTGCTAGGGATACATATAGATTGAAGGTTGCAAGTCTTCAAACCACAGAATTCTTCGCACGTGTGCATGACTGATTTGGAATGATTCCAAAGAAAACAACATTGACTTTCTCGAATCCACGGCGGCAACTTGCATCAAATGCACCTGAACTGGAGGAAGTCCCTTCTTACATCCGAACGTATGCTTCATGAACTAGCATGAAGAAATGCTTTCAAAAGTTTCCAACACTAGCTTAATGTTCAACAAAATCATGGAGGAGATAAGGATGTTGTCAATGGGCTCAACAACAATTCATCCGGGTTTCCTTTTAAAAGAAATTCCATAGTTAAGTGAACACGGTGATAGCATTAGTCAGACCAAAGATGTAATGGTGTATGCTCGAGGGATCAACCACGAATAAGACAACATTACGAGCATTGTTGGTACTGATTTGACTTGATGATGGCCCACACTCAAATCAAAGGATTGATAAGACAATAGGTCCAACAACTGATCACAGGGACCAATCGATGAAGATATCATCTTTCTTCAACACACACTACACAAGAATATCCCTTTGGAACGAACTAAGTCAGGCAAGCTTTTATCTTCCAACTCTCCAAGTTGTTGTCTAGCTTAACCAACTAGCTCAGGGATATCTAACACCGATCTTGGAGAGAGGGTGGTTCACAAGAAACCAACTTGATCACGAGCTCAACACAGTGGTCAGGTGACAACCTGGTAATACTTCTGAGAAGATCTTCGAAAAATCACGAACCACCAGTATGTTACTAAGCTCGAGAACAATCTCGCTTTTGAGGGCAAGACGATATGATCAAATGAGTGAGGACTTGACAAGATCCTAACTCATCAATCGAAGGGTGCACCGAAATAAGGACTAGGTAGCACGATCAGTCTTAGAAGGATGATTCAAAAACCAATACGTTAAGAATGAGGTTATTGTCCATTAACTACCAAGCAACGAGGTTGCTAGGAGTATTGGTTTCACACATCACGATTCACTTGTCGACATTCCGGTGACAATAACACAGGAATCGAGGAATGAACAATGATGGCAAGAAGTATCACTGTACCAAGAGTTCATAGGGTGGTGTGCAATTCCTATAACATTCCCGATATAAAGATGGTAATACTCCAAGGTAGAGCAGAACAAAAGCTGGATTAGCAATTTGATCTGCGAAGCACAACTTCTTTGACCCAATCCTGGAAATGGACAAGGTACTGGAGTTTGTTTCTCCTAGTCATTCTGGAATAGAATGGCTTGACGGACCACAAGAGTAATAGGCATCGATGAATGAACGCACGCATACTCTTGACTATCAAATGATAGACGAGGGTCAGAAGACAGCTAAGAGGGACAACTCAAAGAACATATAATTTTCTGAGTTGTGGATGCATAGATTAGTATGTCGAACCAAGTTCTACATGTTTCTTCCGGATAACCCATGCAGAGAGGTAGGACTGGCAGAGTCACGATTTATGAATGGACAACTCCTCAAGAGTACTCTTGTTGTCATCTTTTGGTTCAGAAGAACTCCTGCCAAGAATGGTTCATGGTAATTGGAAGAAGGATGTACCACGAACCTCGAGGACTATCGCAAAGGTTACTAATAACCTAAAGGAACTAGCAAACACTATCAACATGAAGTAAGTAGAGTGAATCTCGGGTTCAAGAACCCAGGAATAGAATGCCTACTAATTAAATGGCATCACAGGATGCTTTCGATAATAAAGGCCAGAATCTTCACACTGGGAACACAAAACGTTGCTAGATTACTAGGTGACTCCCTAAAACACCTAGGGTCATAATAATTATTCCAACATATATGTCGAGGCAATAAAGTACCTCAACTCACTAATTTGTGTGATTAATCTGACCAAAAGGACATCGGGAACGGGAAGAACGGATTTGCAAATGCATCAGATTGTTTAGAAACCTGGGATGACTCGGACAGCATAACGGCTATAAATGCTCAAAAGATTTGAGACATGCTACAAAAATGGTGGCATAGCCACTCAGAAGCACAATACCAAGGTTTCGAGATCAACAGTTAACATACGGAAGTAATAGGAACTGAAACGAGGCTTAAGTCCAACAATCTTACAAGTCTACAGATTAGAAACACGTGATCCTGATAGAAAGAGGAGATAGCCTAGTTCCTTAACCCCGCAGGAAAGATAAGATGACTCAGATCAGAAGGCATAAGGTATAAGGAGTAAAAAGAGCCTTACGTTCCATCCCACAATCAATTCCCTTATATAACTAAAGAATTTCTAGACTCAACTTCGACCAGTTTGGCTTGGTAATCCTACAGGCAGTCAAGCTCTGATACCAACGCTGTCAGGACCCCGATCCTAAGTCACACCGATCTAGCATGTAACACATCATATCACTTTGCGGCCTCACGCATGGTATTCCCACGGGTGCCACCTTACCTGGCCCGGGACCATTTGCGCCTTTTGGCTCACGTATATGATAGTGTCGCTAGCATCCATATGACAAAGAATCCGGGCTGACATGGCTAGTCGTGAACCCAAAGTGGCACTAACTTACAGGGACAGGCATCCATGACCCAGCATCGAACGTGTCGGTCATCAGCGAGTGAATCCAGGCTGTAGCACTGGGCTAGCAGGACTCCGGTGAACCGGGCTGTAGCGGGCTAACAGGACTCCGGTATTCATCGCGTGACATTTCCCCGAAGGGACAGACACAGGAACGAAGAAGGACACATGCCGGCCAGCCTAAGTGTTCTGGAGCAGTAGCAAGCTACCATGGCTCGGTGGAAACACTAGGAGACTTTCCCGGTAAGAGAGGCTACTAAAGATAAACAACTAGATAGTCAGATCCCACACATACCAAGCATTTCAATAACATACACACAATATGCTCGATATGTGCAAATACAACATGGCATCACAACATGACTCTACAACTCAAATATTTATTCATTAGGCTCCGAGGAGCGGAATATTACAAACATGGGTCTCATGACCCAACATTCAGAGCATACAAATAAAAGCACAAGCGGAAGCTATCATGTCTGAGTACAGACATCTATAAATGAAAAAGGCTGAGAAGCCTGACTATCTACCAGATCCTGCCGAGGGCACAAGATCGTAGCTGAGGTAACAAGCTAAACGTCGAAGTCCACGTGGAACTACTAGTGAGACTGAAGTCTCTCTGCAAAAACATAAATTAAGCAACGTGAGTACAAATGTACCCAGCAAGACTTACATCAGAACTATCTACATATGCATCATTATCAACAAAGGGATGGTGGGGTTTAACTGCAGCAAGCCAGCTTTGACTCGGTGGCTATCCTGAACTACGACTGCAATGCAACTCTTTTGAGGTGGCGCACACGAGTCCACATATTCACCATATCAATACACCACTATGGATCCGCTCCCGTCTCCCTACGAGAACGCCATCCATAGCACTCACGCTTATCTTGCGTATTTTAGGGTATCCACTTTCACTTGTCTATGAACTGATATAAGCAACCCAGAAGTCCTTTTCCGCAGACACGGCTATTCGAATAGATGATGTTAACCCTGCAGGGGTGTACTTCTTCACACACGCTCTCACCACTTACCGCCATTTACACGACATGTACTCGGCAACCTTCAAGCGGAAGCCCAACGTGGGTGTCGGCCACGGCCTGCCTAAACACTCAAGTCTCTAGTCCAGGTTTATCGCCTATTCGGGTTCCATCCATGAGGAGATCCGGCCGGAGTTTCGCTCACAGCCCCAAACGATGTGAACAGGGTTCCGTGACGCCAAACGGGCGCCCGGTTTACCCGGCCACGTGCCTACCGCATCACAGCCCACCCCTACGGTCAGCGCTGCGCATGGCCTCCAGCATACTACAAACACCAGAAACTACTTGCAACTCCTGGACAGAGGACAAGGGTGATCAAGAAGCCGAGAGGGTCCATTGGTTTCGGGCCCAATGCGTGGTAGTAGCTGAATCATGGATCACAAACACAGAACTCAGTTCCTGAGGACGGCTGCAATGAGACAACCCACCATGTACTCCTACATGGCCTCTCACCGCTACCTTTACCAAATCGTATTCACACACTTAGCTCACACACAGTAGGACATGTTCACACACCTCTGATTCATCCCCGATGAATCAGACCTGACACAACTCTAAGCAGTAGCAGGCATGACAAACAAGCATGAATGAGTAGGCACAACAGGGCTCAAACAACTCCTACTCATGCTAGTGGGTTTCATCTATTTACTGTGGCAATGACAGGTCATGCAGAGGATAAAGGGGTTCAGCTACCGCAGCAAGTAACAGATGAATCGGTGTTGTCCTAATGCATTAAAAGAGAGCAGGAGCGAGAGAGTAGGATTGTTTCGGAATGAACAAGGGGGTTTTGCTTGCCTGGCACTTCTGAAGATAACATTGAGTCTTCATCAGTGTCAACGATCACATCGTCGGAACATCGTCTACCGAGAGGGGACAAATACCGGCAAACAAGAGAGAACACAATCAATGCGATGCAACAATATGATGCATGCTCATGACATGGCAATATGAGTGTGTTTTGAGCTAATGCAACTAGCAACAGATTAAATGAAGTTGGTTTGAATACAAGATTCAAATTCAAACTCCATATGTGATTATTCAAATGCCATTTAATTGATTTGTGCTAAACAGCAGCTATAAGTTGTTCTAACATGCATGAAAATGGTACAGATGGATTCCTTGAATTTTTCTGATAATTTTTCATATATAAATTATTTAATTTGGAGTTACGGTTGAATTTCTATGATTTTTAGAAGTTTATACAATTTTCTGGAATTTTCTGAATAAAAATAAATCCAGAAATGATTTATGGCGTCAGCACCACGTCACGGTGACGTCAGCAGAGTCAACTGGGCTGGTCCGGGTCAAACCTGACCAGTGGGGTCCACTGGTCAGTGACTGGGGCTGATTAGTGTCGCTGACATGTGGGCCCAGTCAACAGCCACGTCAGCTTAGTCAAAGCTGACGGGTGGGCCCATTGATATTAGTTAAAACTAAACAGAAACTAATCTACGATTAATTAGACGGCGGGGCCCAGCTGTCAGTGTCACAGCGGTTAATTAGCAGGGTCATTAGCCCCTAACGACGGTGCCACGTCAGCACGTCGGAGACCAGCCGACGGCGACCACAGAACACGGCGGGGCACGCTGGACTTGCGCTAGGGCGTCGGATTGGCGCGCTGAGGGCACCAGGGCATAGCCCTCGCTCTTGCGCATCCAGAGAGCCAAATGGGAGGGGTTGGGGTGGTTCGAGCTCGCCGGAGTCGAGCTCGTGGCGGCGGCCGGCGTTCGGGAGCAGCCGAGTATGGTGCTAGAGGGCACGGGAGGCGGAGCTACTGGTAGCTGCAGGTTCGTGGAGGCGCGCTGAGCACACTGGTGTACTCGGGTGGGAGCTCCAGTGGCTGCAGTGACGGCGGCGACGAGGTCAGCGGCGGCCGGAGTTCGGCCGCGACGGAGCTATGGCCTAGAGCTCGCAAACGCGAGGGGAAAGAGAGGGGTTCTGCACGGAGGCTCACAGCGAGGTCGATGAGCAGCTCGGTGGTCTCGGGGAGGCGTCGGAGGCGGCGAATCGACAAGCGGCATCCGGCGGCCGTGCGTGAAGAAGACGGCTCGATGACGGCGATGCAGGGTGTCCGAGGTCGCTTAACTCGGCGGAGAGGATGAGGGTGAGGTAGCCGAGCTGCTGGGCACACCGAGGGGTCGAGGGGGAGGCTCTGGGTGCGGCAACGGCGAGCGGCAGCGATGAGCTCTGCTCGGGCTGCGCGAGAGAGAGAGCAGAGGAAGGGGAAGGGGGTGAGAGCGCGGGAGAGTGAGGGAGAGAGGCAGGGAGGTGCGTGGCGCCCTCTAGACGCGTCGGGGAGAAGGCGGCAAGCAGGACATGGCCGGGGCGGCGTCGGAGCTCGCCACGCCTCGCCTCTGTCCTTCTGGCGAGGGAGGAAGACGACAGGGGGGAGAGCGGTGGTGGGCTGGGCCGTGCTGGGCCGGTTGGGGGCGCCAGGTAAGTGGCTGGGCTGCTGGTGGCTACCAGGTAAGTCTTCCTCTCTCTCCTGTTTTTTTATATTCCTGTTCTATTTTCTTTTATTTAATTCTTTTGCCACTGTTTTGAATTTAAAATAATTCAAACAATGCCAAAAGCTCCTCTGAATATTTTTATTTTGCTAGATGGACTTTTCCAAAAGCTCATAAAATATTTCAGGGATATTTGAAATTATATTCTAATTATATGAATATAATTCAAATTCAAATAGCTAATGAATTAAATTCAAAGTCCCAAAAATAAATCCTTAAAAATGTTCAATATTTTGGTTGGGACCAGAACCCTTGCCAAAAATTATCAAACATTTAAGAAGAGCATTTTGGAACAATGAATGAGATTTTTAGGGTTTTTGCCCTTCTTTTATTTAGGGTTTTGAGGCTTCCAATTTCCCTCAGTTCAAGTTTCAAAATTTAAACATGATGCAAACACCAGGCAGCACCAGAAGCTAGGGATGTGACAAAGTATCCAGTTCTAGTTGTATCGATCGGGATACAACTCCAAGTGTCCGTTACCGTAGGACAGGCTATCGATAGATGTTTTCTTCCCTGCAGGGGTGCACCAACTTACCCACCACGCTCGATTAACTCCGGCCGGACACACTTTCCTAGGTCATGCCCGGCCTTGGTCAAACAATACGCCGCAACCCGACCTAGGCTTAATAGAGAGGCCAGCACGCCGGACTAAACCTATGCCCCCAAGGGTCATGGGCCATCTCCCCGGGAACTCCTGCATGTTGCATGGGCGGCCGGTGAGCAGACCTAGCTACCTCCTTCAACAAGGCAGGCGCTTACGCAGTCCAACCCGGTGCGCGCTACTCACTCGCTGACGTCTATTAAGCTTCAGCTGATGTATACGACGCAGAACGCCCATACTATGCCCACGTTATGGTTAGTGCTATCAGGCCATAGGCCCCTCGGATCAAATATCCAAATCGTAGTGGATTAGGAACGCGCGGTAACGAGCAGAGACTCACGATCGATGTGACCCCGTCGCCCTGTCTCGAGTACTTGCGGCAAGGGCTAAGAATGCCCGGCCACGCCTCGTAAGTATCTTGCGGGCACCTTCCAGGTCAACCTGCCTCCACATCATTCGCTAATTAAGCTCGCGCGGGTACCCCTCAGGGTCGACCCATCTTTAGTAACATGGCTCAGTGTAAAGTCATAGTAACCATAGTAACTGTGTGTCTAACACCAAGGGGAAAACCCGAGGAATCACCCCCGGTGAATCCCACTCGATGTTATCATCAAGGTGAACGTAAGAGGATCCACCCTCGAGGTTCACACTTGAGGGGTTGCATGACAGAGCGGTAACGGAAGTGGTTAAGGAGGAAATCACCCTCGATGACCTCGACCGTATAGCTATACTACGGAGATCTCATCAGGAGTGATGTAAGAGGTTCCACCCTCGGCACTCGATGGTAACTCTGCAGAGTCGTACAACTAGGGGGGTGATGTGCGGTGTCGGGGCCTGGACGTCGATCACGTTGATCGAGTCATTGAACATAAAGCGGGGCAACTGGAACAAGGTGGGGTCACAGATGGATCACTAACCATCCTATACTAAGCAGTTTAGGATAAGCAGGTAAGGTATGAAAGCAGGTAACAACAACAGGCTATGCATTCGAGTAGGATCATACAGAAAGGAGTAGCAGTTCTAATGCAAGCATGAGAGGGAAAGAAATGGGTGATATCAGAATGCTCAAGGGGGTTTGCTTGCCTGGTTGCTCTGGCAAGGAGGGGTCGTTGTCGACGTAGTCGATCACAAAGGCAGCATCGGTCTCGGGGTCTACCGGAGAGAAGAGGGGGAAGAAACAGTAAATATAAATCAAACATAGCACCACAAAGCATAACATGGCAATAAGATGTGCCGGGTGTGACCTAACGCGGTAGGAGGTGATACCGACGAAGGGGGGAAACATCCAGGAAAATATCCCTGGTGTTTCGCGTATTCGGACAGATGAACCGGAGTGGGAAAGTTACGTGTTCGCTATGCTAGGGATGCGTGGTGGACGAACGGGCTGCGTATCCGGATTCGTCTCGTCGTTCTGAGCAACTTTCATGTACAAAACTTTTTCATCTGAGTTACAGATTATTTTATATGATTGTCTAAACTTCTAGCAATATTCTGTAATTACTTTTAATTCGAAAATAAAGACTAAATTGCTACGTGCACACACAAAGTGTACACAGGAGAGTAGTACAGAGGCTGGCAGTGGGCCCTGTTGACTGTTGAGTCAGCAGTCATCAGTCAACTGTTGACCGGTCAAAAAGTTTGACTAGGGTCCACCTGTCATTGCCCCAACTTAATTAAACAGATCTAGTTAGTTAACCTAGTTAATTAGGGTAGTTAAACGGAGTTAATTACATTAAATAATTAATTACTAACTAATTAATTTGTTAATTAATTAACTAATTTTATTAATATATTTTTTAAATGCCTTTTCCCTTTTTTGGACAGGGGCGTGGGGCCCCTGGGCAGTGGCCCAGAGCCACCGGGCGATTATCGGGCGCGGGTGCTAGTCGGGGCTGGGCGCCAGCCGGCCGGGAGCCGCGGCGGGACGCACGCGGACATCGAGGGGGAAGGCGAGGCCGGCCGGTCGGGGCTGTTCCCGGCGGCGGCGAGGCCACGGCGGGGAGTCACCGGGGCGCGG
>NC_041380.1:103503790-103511815 GCF_002162155.2 Triticum dicoccoides | reverse complement strand
GGGTCGCGGGCGCCGGTGGGCGGGAGCGGCGGCGGCGATGGGGGCGCAGGCGAGGAGCAGGCTCAAGCGGGGGATGGCAAGCGCGGCCGTGCACGGGGAGCGACGTCGGTGGCCAGACGGCGCGGGGTGGGGAGCGGCATTGGGTGGCGTGCGGCATGGGTAGTAGCAAGCAGCAGCAGCGTGCGATAGCGGCTGCGGGTGGCCGCGGCGGAACCATGAGGCGGCGACGCAGGCGAGCGTGGCCAGCTGCCGGCGAGCACGGCGAGCGGCGAGGGGAGATGCAGCGGGCAGGGCTCGGCCATGTGCGGGCGGCGCCAGCGTCAGAGAGGCGAAGCACGGGCGGGCGCGAGGCCACGTGAGAGCGTGCCCGAGCGCGGGCAGCGCGTTCTGCGAGGGAGGGGAAGACGTGGGCATGGCCGACGCGGGTGCGCGCGGTCAATGGCCTTGGCGGGGCGCAGGTGCAAAGGGGGCGCGGACGGCGCATGGTGAGCACGCAGGGTGAGGGAGAGAGGAGGCCGGGGCCTCACCGCAGGGCTGTAGGGCACGGGCAGTGGGTGCAGGGAGGAGGTCGGGGACGACGGCGACGCAGGATCGATGTCGGGCGGTGTCGAGGCGGCGGGGATCCGCGACGGGGTAGGGGCGACGGGGTTCAGCGACGGAGGTCGGCGGTGGGCGTCCAGCGAGGCGAGGCCGTGGAGGAGGACGAAGGCACGGTGGAAGGGAGCCGCGAGGAGGAGGCCGGAGGGCTTCGCTCGGCGCCGGCGGGCGGTGATGGGGTCGGGGCTTCGTGCCCCAATCCAGATCCAGCAGGGAGGGGAGAAGGGGATCATGGGGGAGAGAGGAGCGAGGGGATCGGGTGGAGTGGGGCGTTTAGGGTTTGTGGGGTGGTTGGACTGGGATACGTAGGCCGGGGGAGTGGGTGGGCCGGCCTGCTAGTGGCCACGTGGGCCAAACAGCCCAGGGAGGGTTCTTCTCCTTTTTGTTTTATTACTAGTTTTACTTTTTGTTATTTTTCTTTTCTATTTTATTTTAGTTACACATTAATTTTAATTTAGTAAAATATGACATTAGCTCCCAAAACAATGTTTCAACATAACCCACTGCCATAAAAGTTTAATACTTATAACAATTTAGTTTTGAAAATGTTTATTATTTTTAAAGCATTTAAACAATTGTATTTGCTACTGTTTTATTCATTTTTGAGTATTTAAACATTTTATAAAAGTGTGGTTTCTCCGCCATAATTACCTATGCATTATTTGACTCACTCCGAACATTTTAGTTTTAAAGTTTGAAAACTTTTGTTGTTTGCCTGATTTTGAATTTTGAATTTGAATCAGTTTCGAACTAACGCGAGATTAACAACAGTAATCATGGTGACTCAGCATCGTTAACGTGGGACTACTGTAGCATAACTATCCGGGCGTCACAATTCTCCTCCACTACAAGATATCTCGCCCCGAGATTTAAGAGGTGGAATAAGGGGGAAACATCTGGTTACAAAATCCTAACGAATCTTCTCGGCCTTGGTTGCTCTTCTCAAAGTGGTCGATCCATAGTGCTGATGTCTTCCTCTCTCTGCTTCAGGTCATCATGATGAAGTTGTCGTCCTTCTTTCAGGATCTTCACCGTAATTACGAAATGGTAAGAAGGGAAAACTCGATATGGATGGATCCTAACAAGATCGAGCATCAGACGGTTAACTCGGGGAAGAAGCATAAGTATCTCTCAATTTGAAACTTAAGAAGATATCGAGAGCAAAGTAAGAAGGTACCATGAGAAGCTTCAACGGATAGGCAATCGTTCGATGCCTAATTAGAAGGTGAAAGGGTTTCAGGGCAACGAGAATAGCTATTGTGCCTCATACCAGAATAGATCACTAGACATGTGGTCCGTGAACTACATACGAGTCAAGCGCGAGGAACAACCTTGGGAACATGTGGTGTACAGGAGAGTCAGGTTTCGATCCTGTGGAACTATGGGTTATGGGCCCACCATGTGGGATAAAAGTAGGAGTGGTGACATCTTGCATGGTCATGATAGCAAGGCATGTCAGAGGCTAGCCTGTCAGTTATGTTGGCAACAACATCGATACCAAGGGCGAGGGACGAAGAGAACCATTTTCCTGCTCGTTGAACGAGGCGGATCAATAGGCAAAGTTCCCGTCCATCGGTGGTTACCGGGATGCTATCAACAATGGTAACAGGGTCTTACTGATAGAGTTGTACAATGAGATGCTTACTAAGCAGGGAATTATCACTGCTCAGTTAAGTCAGATTACAAGGAAGCTTAACAAGACAATGGAAAGGAAAATGTGATTATCAGGTTTAAATAGAAGAATGGAAAGGAAAATGTGTTTTAAACACATATTTCAGGGGTATATCCTTCCCAAGGGCAAGCAGAGCATGATATCCGTGACAGGATATAACGTAGAAAACCCTTTTAGGTAAGGGGAGAGGAATTTCATGACATTACCCATACAACGGTGTTTGGATAATTGAGCAGGAAACATTTAGCATTGGGCTTCAAATGTTCTTGTTGAAAATCGGAGTACCAGTGACATGCTTCGAGATAGCATTGACATGGTCTTCAAGCAACGGTTAGACCTTGGATACACAAAGTATCCATCAGGAACAACTTATGGAATAAGTCTTACAGTTTCCTCATGGAAGAATGGATAACATTGCTAAAAGGGAACTATAACGATAGGGCCTCCGGCCAGGTGGGCTAGGTATGACACCCCTTACCG
Source organism: Triticum dicoccoides (assembly GCF_002162155.2). NCBI lineage: Eukaryota > Viridiplantae > Streptophyta > Magnoliopsida > Poales > Poaceae > Triticum > Triticum dicoccoides. Next base: position 103,509,066 of record NC_041380.1, on the reverse strand, counting down.
GGTCATATAAAGACCAACGTTATAACTCTTGGAAATATGTTCCAACCATCATATCTGACTGAGATTCAGATTTGATTGGTGTCAGGATACCTCAGACTCGGGATGCCTGAGAAGAAAAGGTGCAACACAATTTGACAAGATGACATTGTGATATTCTCAGAAATGATCTATGGAAGTGAGCTCTGAAACAAGAGTTCATCAGTAAACCAAGGAGAGGATGGGGAGGTGGCTGTTAGGCTCAGCAACAAATCATCGAGATTTCCAAATGATTGATTTCCACAATTATGTGAACAAGGAAATATCATTTGTCGGATCAAATGATATAATGATGTATGCTCGAGGGAAACATACACAGCTGAACAATGATAGAAGGGTGCACCCAGGAATCTGGACTAGGTAGCACAGTTAAAATCAGCACGATACTGATATAGCCGATCAGACTAGAAATGACGTGATCGAGTACAAACTCGTAAGTAAAGAAGATTACTAATAGTTGTGTAATCACGATGCGGACTCGATTCAGTTACCAATGTCCTTGAGTGTTTAAAAACTCAGGGCCCGTGAAAAATTGGAATCAGTGAGAATGTAGCACTTGATGGAGAACTCATAAGAAGTTATGCAGTTCCATGATAATCTCGAGATACCGGGGGGTAATACTCGATGACAGATCAAAGTAGAGGTTGGACTAGGGTAATGCTCTACAGAAGACAAGTGCTTAAACTTGCACGAGAAATGGTATTTAAAGGAGAACATGGTCGTAATCCACGATCATAAAGGATCGAACCACGGATACAAGATGAACTTATAACAAGGGGATAATTATTTTTACGAGCAGCTTCCATGATAAGTTATACATCATATCCCTGGGTATGAATGCAAGGTTCAAGGTCGACTCCCACTTCTTCAATGTATAACCTTCCATTCACTTTTCGCTTTGATAAAGGCATTAGTGTTGAAAGTCTTACCTGGTGAAATACCAGATGAGTATGACTCGTGAAAACTTCTGAGTTCACATAGATTAGGTAAGGCATTGGTTCAACCCATCGGGGCATCTTAGAAACATATACCACAAGCTTCAAGAGCAAATATCACCAGCTCAAAAGTAGAGCAAGGTTGAGAAAGTAGAGGATACAATTTACCAAAGGCATTATGTATCCGAGAGAAGGCTCACAAGGTTATTGAATATGAAGGACGCTGTCGGATAAAATCCATTAAAGGATCTGCCGGTCCATAGCGGAGCTGATGTGAGCATCGGCACACAACCAGAGGAAGTAACAATGCAAAGGCATTGGATTATTGAAACAACTGACTAATTCAAAGCTCAAATGCAAATGAATTATGATTTCCAAATCAAAGGATCAGAAGCAAATGCTCTGATTAAGAACGGATAAGCTGAGTAAGCTTAGGGGTAAAATCGACAAAAATTTGATTGGTCGAGATCCAGCTCATGCTTAATATGACGTCTGAGCCGAAAGGATGAATTCTAGGATCTGATTGAGGATTGCGAGCATTCGCAACATATTGAATCAATGGACTCAAAATGATAGTGACAAGGGCTGCCAATAAGATTACTATACCTATGGGATTAACCATAATGAAAGCAAGCAAGAATTTCAAGAACAACAGGCTGTTGAGGATTTTCGGAGATCGAATGGTATTTCGAAGACTTTCGTGAAATACATGTATCCACTAGGGATGAGCGGGTACTTTATAAGTGCGAGAAATTATTCGTAGGGTTATCCAGGTTGCAAAGAACTGCAAGGGCAGTGGGCACAGGGTATTATTGGAACAAGAGAGAGAATTTCGGGGTATCTTGTAATAACAAGATTAACTGGGAATAAAAGTAAGGGTGACAGGTGTAAGTATTTATCCATAGGGATATTTTGGTGGTAGGGGATGGCAAAAGCAATGGGCACAAAGTCTCAAGAGAACAACGGAGAATATCTTCAGAATCCTTCGGTATAGCAGGCGATCATCTGTAACAAGGGGCTCTCCGGGAGAAAGTATTTTCGAGAACCTAAAGTCAGTTTTGTTTTTAGCAAAATCATTTCACCCGAATAGAAGAGAGATCAGAGTCCCACAGTACAGACGAGGAATAAAAGATTCTAATACCACCCAATGGTGACGTGGGCCCGTAAACCGCACAGCCAAGTTAGTAATACAATTTTCATCGACTAGACTCAACTTCAGCCAAGGAGTGTGGAAGGGGGATTCCTACAGGCAGTCAGCTCTGATACCAACTTGTGATGCCCTCGATTCAATCGTACACTAATCATACATGCAAATGTGTACGATCAAGATCAAGGACTCACGGGAAGATATCACAACACAACTCTAGACACAAATGAAAATAATACAAGCTTTATATTACAAGCCAGGGGCCTCGAGGGCTCGAATACATAAGCTCGAAAACACAAGAGTCAGCAGAAGCAACAATATCTGAGTACAGACATAAGTTAGACAAGTTTGCCTTAAGAAGGATAGCACAAAAACAACATCGATCGAAAACGCAAGGCCTCCTGCCTGGGAGCCTCCTAACTACTCCTAGTCGTCAGCGGTCTTCACGTAGTAGTAGGCATCCTCCGGGTAGTAGTAGTCATCGGTGGCGTCGTCTGGCTCCTAGGATCCGTCATCTGGTCGCAACAATCGGGTATGGGGGACAAAGAAGTAGCAAAGCAACCGTGAGTACTCATCCAAAGTACTCGCAAGACTTACATCAGATCTAAACTAAGTATGCATCTGTATCAAAGGAATGTGTTGTATATGTGGACTGGGCTGCAGAAATGCCAGAATAGGGAGAAGGCTTAGTCCTATCGAAGACTAGCATCTTCTGGAAACCACCATCTTGCAGCAACAGGAGGGAGTAGAGTAGCATAAAGTAAAGTAGTAGTAGTGTTATCAACCTCGGCCAGAGATCCTTTCTCGACTCCCTACGAGAAAGCAATCCCAAAGCCATACTATCTAGTTATCATCTCATATCCAAGTCTCACCACAATCCATTTCTAATCTCAATCCATTTCTCATCACAAGTATCCAGTTCTAGTTGTATCAATCAGGATACAACTCCAAGTGTCCATTACCGTAGGATAGGCTATCGATAGATGTTTTGTTCCTTGCAGGGGTGCACCAACTTACCCACCACGCTCGATTAACTCCGGCCGGACACACTTTCCTGGGTCATGCCGGGCCTCGGTCAAACAATACGCCGCAACCCGACCTAGGCTTAATAGAGAGGCCAGCACGCCGGACTAAACCTATGCCCCCAGGGGTCATGGGCCATCTCCCCGGGAACTCCTACACGTTGCGTGGGCGGCCGGTGAGCAGACCTAGCTACCTCCTTCAACAAGGCAGGCGCTTACGCAGTCCAACCCGGCGCGCGCCGCTCAGTCGCTGGCGTCTATTAAGCTTCGGTTGATGTATACGATGCAGAACGCCCATACTATGTCCACGTGATGGTTAGTGCTATCAGGCCAGAGGCTCCTCGGATCAAATATCCAATCATAGTGGATTAGGAACGCGCGGTAACGAGCAGAGACTCACGATCGATGTGACCCCGTCGCCCCATCTCGAGTACTTGCGACAAGGGCTAAGAATGCCCGGTCATGCCTCGTAAGTATCTCGCGGGCACCTTCCAGGTCAACCCGACTCCACATCACTCGCTAATTAAGCTCGCGCGGGTACCCCTCAGGGTCGACCCGTCTTTAGTAACATGGCTCAGTGTAAAGTCATAGTAACCATAGTAATTGTGTGTCTAACACCATGCGGAAAACCCGAGGAATCACCCCCGGTGAATCCCACTCGATGTTATCATCAAGGTGAACGTAATAGGATCCACCCTCGAGCTTCACACTTGAGGGGTTGCACGACAGAGCAGTAACGGAAGTGGTTAAGGAGGAAATCACCCTCGATGACCTCGACTGTATGGCTATACTACGGAGATCTCATCAGGAGTGATGTAAGAGGTTCCACCCTCGGCACTCGATGGTAACTCTGCAGAGTCGTACAACTAGGGGGGTGATGTGCGGTGTCGGGGCCTGGACGTCGATCATGTTGATCGAGTCATTGAACATAAAGCAAGGCAACTGGAACAAGGTGGGGTCACAGGTGGATCACTAACCATCCTATACTAAGCAGTTTAGGATAAGCAGGTAAGGTATGAAAGCAGGTAACAACAACAGGCTATGCATCCGAGTAGGATCAAACAGAAAGGAGTAGCAGTTCTAATGCAAGCATGAGAGGGAAAGAAATGGGTGATATCGGAATGCTCAAGGGGGTTTGCTTGCCTGGTTGCTCTCGCAAGGAGGGGTCATTGTCGACGTAGTCGATCACAAGGGCAGCATCGGTCTCGGGGTCTACCGGAGAGAAGAGGGGGAAGAAACAGTAAATATAAATCAAACATAGCACCACAAAGCATAACATGGCAATAAGATGTGTCGGGTGTGACCTAACGCGGTAGGAGATGATACCGACGAAGGGGGGAAACATCCAGGAAAATATCCCCGGTGTTTCGCGTATTCGGACAGATGAACCGAAGTGGGAAAGTTACGTGTTCGCTATGCTAGGGATGCGTGGCGGACGAACGGGCTGCGTATCCGGATTCGTCTCGTCGTTCTGAGCAACTTTCATGTACAAAACTTTTTCATCTGAGTTACAGATTATTTTATATGATTTTCTAAACTTCTAGCAATATTCTGTAATTACTTTTAATTCGAAAATAAAGACTAAATTGCTACGTGCACACACAAAGTGTACACAGGAGAGTAGTACAGAGGCTGGCAGTGGGCCCTGTTGACTGTTGAGTCAGCAGTCATCAGTCAACTGTTGACCGGTCAAAAAGTTTGACTAGGGTCCACCTGTCATTGCCCCAACTTAATTAAACAGATCTAGTTAGTTAACCTAGTTAATTAGGGTAGTTAAACGGAGTTAATTACGTTAAATAATTAATTACTAACTAATTAATTTGTTAATTAATTAACTAATTTTATTAATATATTTTTAAATGCCTTTTCCCTTTTTGGACAGGGGCGTGGGGCCCGTGGGCAGTGGCCCGGAGCCACCGGGCGGTTATCGGGCGCGGGTGCCAGTCGGGGCTGGGCGCCAGCCGGCCGGGAGCCGCCGCGAGACGCACGCGGACGTCGAGGGGGAAGGCGAGGCCGGCCGGTCGGGGCTGTTCCCGGCGGCAGCGAGGCCAGACGGCGCGGGGTGGGGAGCGGCGTCGGTGGCCAGACGGCGCAGAGTGGGGAGCAGCGTTGGGCGGCGCGCGACATGGGTAGTAG
>NC_041380.1:103488842-103503625 GCF_002162155.2 Triticum dicoccoides | reverse complement strand
TAGCGGCTGCGGGTGGCCGCGGCGGAACCAGGAGGCGGCGACGCAGGCGGGCGCGACCAGCTGCCGGCGAGCACGGCGAGCGGCGAGGGGAGACGCAGCGGGCAGGGCTCGGCCATGTGCGGGTGGCGCCAGCGTCAGAGAGGCGAACCACGGGCGCGCGAGAGGCCACGTGAGAGCGTGCCCGAGCGCGGGCAGCGCGTTCTGCGAGGGAGGGGAAGACGGGGGCATGGCCGATGTGGGCGCGCACGGTCGATGGCCTCGGCGGGGCGCAGGTGCAGAGGTGGCGCGGACGGCGCATGGTGAGCACACGGGGCGAGGGAGAGAGGATGCCGGGGCCTCACCGCAGGGCTGTAGGGCATGGGTAGTGGGTGCGGGGAGGAGGTCGGGAACGACGGCGATGCAGGGTCGATGCCGGGCGGCGTCGAGGCGGCGGGGATCCGCGACGGGGTAGGGGCGATGGGGTTCAGCGACGGAGGTCGGCAGTGGGCGTCCAGCGAGGCGAGGCCGTGGAGGAGGACGAAGGCGCGGCGGAAGGGAGCCGCAAGGAGGAGGCGGGAGGGCGGCGCTCGGCGCCGGCGGGCGGTGACGGGGTCGGGGCTTCGTGCCCCAATCCAGATCCAGCGGGGAGGGGAGAAGGGGATTGTGTGGGAGAGAGGAGCGAGGGGATCGGGAGGAGTGGGGCGTTTAGGGTTTGCGGGGTGGTTGGACTAGGATACGTAGGCCGGGGGAGTGGGTGGGCCGGCCTGCTAGTGGCCACGTGGGCCAAACAGCCCAGGGAGGGTTCTTCTCCTTTTTGTTTTATTACTAGTTTTACTTTTTGTTATTTTTCTTTTATATTTTATTTTAGTTACACATTAATTTTAATTTAGTAAAATATGACATTAGCTCCCAAAAAATGTTTCAACATAACCCACTGCCATAAAAGTTTAATACTTATAACAATTTAGTTTTGAAAATGTTTATTATTTTTAAAGCATTTAAACAATTGTATTTGCTACTGTTTTATTCATTTTTTAGTATTTAAACATTTTATAAAAGTGTGGTTTCTCCACCATAATTACCTATGCGTTATTTGGCTCACTCCGAACATTTTAGATTTAAAGTTTGAAAACTTTTGTTGTTTGCCTGATTTTGAATTTTGAATTTGAATCAGTTTCGAACTAACGCGAGATTAACAACAGTAATCATGGTGACTCAGCATCGTTAACGTGGGACTACTGTAGCGTAACTATCCGGGCGTCACAGGTAGACACTGCATTAGAACCACCATGAGCAACGACACTGCCACCTTACTCGGAGTCCTCGTCCACGTCCTCGACTTCATCCTTGTCCCTCTTCCTCTTGGTCGATACTTCTTTGCTTGAACCGCACACTTGGCCCTTGCTCTTTATCCAACCCTTGTAGATATTGAAAAAAAAGGTAGCCATCCATTGCAGCGTAGTGGATGTGGTCTATATCTAGTACATTCCACTACCATGCACGATGAAACGTGTGCAGAGGTTTCTTTAGTTTACCGTACGAAGGATGAACCATGGTTCCTGCTAGGGTCATCATTGAAGGCTGATCAGGGGAGGGCACCAGCCCATTCTTCTGGAGGTCAAAGGGGTTGCCTACAACGAGGCCTATCCGATCCAGGACTCTTCTGTCATTCATAAAGTCTACAGTAACGAATTGAGGAAGTTATTAAATTCCTCGCACTCAACGTCGGCATGGCATATGTGGTAGACCAAGTATAAGTCATGCATACAAACCAGGATCACGGCGGGCTTCATCTTCTCTTCCTCCTTTAGATTCTTCTCTTTGTCTAGGGTTGTGGTGTACTCAACATCTAGCCCAGCGACCCACTCATCATTTGAGTTTTCAAACATGCGTCTGAAGCGAGCAAGGCATCCTTTCACCGTCGTGGAAGAACGGGTGTAGATGATGTCGAACTCATCGTAGGTGATGGTTCTAACCTTGTACTCACCGCCGATCATGGAGATTTGGGACGCCATGGATTTGGGAGGAGGGTTAGGATTAGTGGAACTGCCGTAATGTGAAAGGACGGGATGACTAGGAGCGAACTACCGTAATGATAAAGGACGTCCGGGGATGAGTAGGAGCTAACTGCCAGTAGTTTTTCGATTGTAAAAATGCTGAGTGGGGCGTGCGAACGGCAGGGTAGTGGCTTGTCTGGTGGATAAATGGATTCATGCACAGTACTACGGGGGCCCAATTAGATGTCATGTCTACTTGGCACCCAATTAAATGGCTTTTGATGTCATGTCAAGCGTCGGGAAAATTACAGGTGATAAGAAGTTTTCCATTCTCCCATGATGCGGGCTTCCGAGAGCCTTGGATCTGAGATCGAACAGTTGCATGGTGTGATTCTAGACCTATGGGTGAATATCCTATCCTGGACGGTTATTCTGCAAATTTTCAGCAACTTAGCATGCGACCGTTCGATCTCAGATCCAAGGGCTGCAAGCAGCCCGTATCATGGACGCGCCTACCACGACCGTCGCCTCGCTCGCGCGGTCGCGCCCTTGGAGATTTAACACGGTGCATTAGGCTATCTGATGTTCGCCTGTCATACATAGTCAATACTTAGTCACTCATACAACAAGGTTAGCTATAATGTTGGCTATAGGAGTATTTTTTTTACTTCTCTGTATCTCTTTCTTCATAGAATTTATTACATTTGCCAAGGAGTGACCTCTTCCAATGAAATGGTGCTTAGATGAGGTGCTAAGGGCATTAAATGGCTTAGCAACTCAAGTACCCAATGCATAGGTGCTTAGTGTTTTGTTGATAAGTTTGCTTCATTTAATTAGCTATAGACTCAGAATTGTCTTATCACCTAGGTACACGCGCTTAGCACCATTTCTTCCTGGGGTTACCAAATTAGTCTCTCTCTTCTTAATTTACTTGCCACGTCAGACTTTATGCCTATGTGGCAGGCTTAGCACATGTACGAGCAAGTACAATAGTGGGCTATAAGCCCTCTTACATGGCATTTTTGCATATGTGGAGGAAAGTGGTAAGGAAAAAGTGGAGGAGTGGGCTCTCATTCAAGAGCCAGCATCTACATGGTGGAGCGTTGGGAGAGGCACTTGTATACCATGGAGGTGGTCAGGAATCGGGAGACTCATGGTGGTCGTTGCGCCGCAGTTAAAATGATAATGACAAGTGAAATCACGAGGCCCCACCCGTCCAGCAGTAACTCGCTGTCAAATCACACAGCCCTACGTTTGCAGCAGCCTACTCCCTCATCTTCTTGCGTCCCTGTCGAACCGACTAGGCGGAAGTGCCCCGCCTACCATGTGGGAAAAGCCTTGCCCTTGACTTTTAAATAGTATAGTATACTAATTTTGTATCCATGGATTTAGCCATGGAGCAAAGCCTCTAGAAAACAGCGGTACACATGTATGGAGTATACAACACACCCTTCGCGTTCGCATCGCACCCCAGACGGTCGGTCGGTCTGGCACGCCGCTCTCCGAATGGAACGCGCATCATATTGCATTTGCACACACATGTGGGACCACAATTGAGAACCGACCATAGGCACACTCCCCGGCCCCGCAAGTTGGGTGAGTTAATAGAAGAGAGAGATGAGTGATAGTACTAGAGAAGTGTTGTACAGATGTTGGTGCATGGACGATCCATGCATGACACGGAAGATCAATTCGTCCATGCATGTGACCAGACTCCAGCACACACTCCTGGAATGGCTATTGTCTACATATCGTGCAGGCTGTGTTGTACAAGGCTGTAGTTCCGATGAGAAATCTAAAAAAAGATTTCTTCTCATCACGCAATATTAGGTGTCATGTGCTTCGGATCACTGCGAGGGTTAAACAGCGCCAACTGAATTCCTCCAAGGCGCTGGTCATTGGGGGCACATGCACGAAGATTACTCGGCGCCATCTAGGTCAAGCCGGCTACGTTATTTAGGACATCTATCGGTGGACCCCTTTTCTATGAGTTTATCTTTAATTTGAGCTTTGATCCTCGTCTAGTTTGTCCGTCGGGATTCATGTTGTTGTCTCCTTTGGGCAGTGAGGTTAAGGTTTCTTGTCATGTGGCATTTTTTCGTGTTATATGTTATAATCCGGTGCTTCAGATCAAAATGACGACAACTGCGCCTCCAGGGCACGTGCATGAAGACTTCTCGACAGTCATTGACGAGGTCAAGTCAGCTCCGGTAGACAAAAGAAAACTAGTAGTACTCCACTATATAGGTAGGGGCCTCCACACTTGCTTGCTAGTGTTGCTCTCTTTACATTGTCTCGTCCTCTCTAGATCTAAACACAACAGCGGTGGCCACACGCTCTCTCTCTCTCTCTGGTCACCACTGATCACAGATCCAACCGGATCCTCTCCGCCGGGGAAGGTGAGAAGGTGCAACATTCACACGGTCATCCTCGGCGACGGCTCTTACCCACTGTCGGCGCATCCCGATCAGCGTGCCTTGTCGTTCTCTCCCAAGCACCGCTGGCTAGGGAGGGCCTCCGACCCCTTCTTCCTCGTTGCCATAGTGTGGGCAGATTCAGCCTCCCGCCGCCCACCTAGCGACACCCCGGTGACCCTCGGGTATAACTTCCTTCGAAACCAGCCTTGCTCTACTTCCCGAGCTCATGACGTCACTGCATTTGTAACTTTTACTATTGCTCAGGCCCCTTCGTAGATAGGATCAATCGGCTATTCGAAAACCACCTAAATTTTTACTGTTAAGAGGTAAAACTAGTTCATGCACTCGAATCTAGTACTACTTGGTTCAAACAGAAAAGAAAGGGGGTGGGGGTGGGGGAAGATTTGTTACGTGAATCAAGCACTTGGTCGAAAGAGGAAATAATGAGGGCGAAAAGTAGCAGAGACTGGCTATCCAACTGGTCTCTTGGTCTAATAGAGAAATAAAGGGAGACACAGTACAAACTCAATATAAACCCAATATATTGGTTGAAAAAGGAAAGAAAGTGGGGACTGGGGGACAAGTCAACAGAGTGATTCTAGCACTAGATTTTCTAGCCTCACACAGTATAAGGTGGCTATACCGAACAAAAATGGGACCAAGCCAGATATCCCGTTCTGATGTTCGTTGCCCTGAGCCACTCTTATGTAATGCCACTGGTAAAATGTAGCAGTCGCAGTGTTAAAAGTAAGGACAAGTTAAACCAATGTTGTTTTCAATGTAATGCCTCCAGTAATATGAATCAATGGCACTTTTTTTCATGTCCTGCTAAATTTCCCGTTAAGATAAGTTGCTTCTTTTCGTTAGAAATGCAACTGTCCTAGTCCGCCTACTCTCCCGTGCCCAAATACCAACTCTGTAGCAGCTGTTAATGTAATGTTGCTGGTAAAATGAAGCAATGGCACCAATAAAGTAATGTCGTATTTAACAGTTGTCATAGTTAATCCTAATGCCCACACTAATATCTAGAAATGTTGCTACTTTAGAAATTGCTACTGTCCTTGTAGGATTGCCATTTAGATAAGGAACATGCTTCTTTTCATTTGATGTACTATGTTTCATCACTTGTTAGTCACCCTCCTTTCCACCTTTTTTGTGCAAACAGAGATATACATTTCACGCTTGATCTTAGTTGAACTACACAAATGATATCCAAATTATAGTTGAACATTCCAGGAGCTTCACAACCAACCTTGATGTTGCTCAATTTTATTGCAACTAATGAAGAAGAAGCTCTATGGGTTTCGTTTTCTGATGGAAATGGAACCGGGGTTGGAGACCTTTTCTTAAAAAATAAATGAAGAAGAAGTTGCTAGCTCATGGGACATTGCTTCATTTTAGGTGAACTGCACCAAAAGGTCCCATGAATTGAATCATCCATGTTGGTGACTGGTATCATCCCTTCTACGATGGCGTTGACTGCAGATATGGTTCTCATCACGAGGTATGTTCCTTTTTGGTCTGACCGTTTGCTAAAGATCCTGCATGTTGAGTCTGCTCTTTGTGCTACTGTTTTTGGCACTGCCATGATAAAGCAGTAATGTTATTATTTTCCACCTTAATCTAGTGGCACTATTAATTTGAGGCAATGTTTTGGCACCGCTAGTGCCACTAATTTTTTTTATATATCGAAAGAGGGGATTTCCACCGATTTCATTAAAGAAACCCAACCATAGAGAACCATTATCCGACTACATCTCAGTGTAAACGGGCAGTTATGCAACTACTACTAGAACAGACTGAGTACTAGCAGGAGACAAGTTCACCACATAAGTTAGGCAGGTAGGTGGATGTAGCACCAGCTCGACCAAGTTTGGATTACAACCCAAATGCTACCACAGAAACATCAGGGGGGAATATAGGGACTGAAAGATCCAGCTTCAGCATCCCAGTCTAAGCACCCCCGGCCTCCATCCTTGCGATGCACGGTACACCTCGTTTGCCACCTGCTCGACCCTAGCGCCACTAATAAAATGAAGTAACAATACAGTTAAAATAGAGCGAGTATCCTCTCTATCATTTCATTTCCAATGTAGATAAAGAAAGTGCTTCTCTTTGTTAGTATATGTTTCATCAACTAGTCCCAATGTTAATGTTTAAGCGTTTCTGCAAACTGGGGTGCTTAATTTTAGTTGATCTGCACAAAAATAGAGATTGGAATGTCTCAAGGCCCCTCCTTGTACTACCGTTGTACACTGATGTTCATCACTGGCAGAAGGTGTATCGGGGAGACTTGGGTTGATTTCCAGTATGAGGCATACTGTATGAGGCATCGCAGGGCCCATCTCGCCCGCGCAGCATGGCATACTATGATACTATCGCAATATTTTCTTCTATTTATTAGTGTATTTTTCATCAACTAGTTCCACAATAATGTAATCACATTTTTTCATTATCTATGCAAACAGGGTTATTCAGCTGCATTTTGGTGGAACTGCACAAATATACGGATGGAACCGGCATATATGCAGGGTGCGAGGTGTGCCAAGTAAAAATTACCGACACCAACCATGCTCCATGCACACATTGGCGTCCACCACCAACAGTGGGATGTGTGGCGCTCTCTGTGGACGGATCTTTCTCGGCAGCAAATCCTCTAACCAAATACTAGTAGCTTATATTGGCAGTTTTCTAGGGAGTACTCTTTTCTGAAAGAAGCACCAATCTCTTTTTCATTATTTGTACACAGTGTCTCAACTTTGACCCAAAGGTCCAGAGCTATTTTAGGGTGATTGGCGTAGTAATTGGAGACTGATTGTAAGCATGATTTTCATTAGCTGTCACATTGATTGTAAGCATGAGCAGATGGAAGATTAGGTTAGTGCGAAGCTTACCTTAAACCCTACCGCCTCCATTGAAACGAGGTGAGCATCGAGGGAACCGTGGAGAACGGAGGGATGCGACGTCGCACCATCCGGCCTCCTCTTGCGGTGGGAGAACGAATACTCATGTGGCTCCGGCTGGGTCTGCACCCTGACGAACGGCACACCATACTCGATCAATTCGTTATCCTCTGGGTGCTCGACCTTCGACCTGTGCGCCCACCACCTCCACCCGACTTTCGCCTCGGGCGAATTTGTCTGCTCCATCGCCCAAAAGATATACTCGATGAACTCGAAGTACTGCGGCGTGACTGCCACCGAGGAGTACATCGCCGCCCTCATCACCGTCGTCTCGCTCTTCTGCATACATTGCCACATGGCCCTCACCGTCCTCAAAATCTCCCACTCATTGTCAAACCAAGTAAGGATCTCCTTCAACCTGGCTAACTTTGCTGGGTCGCCGCTGATGATCTGCCTGATTCACTGTTGCATCCTCTCCATAGATGTCCTTCTGAGTGGTCTGGTGCTATCTTTGGAAGATAGGAGGAGATACGATGGTCTTGCAATAGAGAAGAGGGAGAGGCGAGATGGTGGTTTTGGAATGGAGATGATGCAGAGGAGAGGGGTGGTTTTGCAATGGAGAAGAGGGAGAGGCGACACGGTGGTTTTGAAATGGAGATAATGGAGAGGATAGGAGGTGGTTTTCCAATAGAGAAGAGGGAGAGGCGAGACTGTGGTTTTGGAATGGAATGATGGAGAGGAGAGGAGGTGGTTTTGCAACGGAGAAGAGGGAGAGGAGCGTGTGGCAGCGATTTAGGACTGGACGAGAGGGCCGGCGCGTTGTGACTGGATCAAAATCAAAATCAAAATCAGTTTACCATTCAATTAAGAAAGGGACCCCACATTAACTAGTCTCCCTTTTATTCTGGGTCATAATTGACCATGATTTTGACAAATAAAATATATGTTATACGTTGCAAAAATAATATAATTTGAAAGTACATTCATATATGAACCAAACGATACAATTTTTGGCGACATGCGTTCACATTTTGCTTGTCAAATACAGTACGTGTTCAAACTTTGACCCAAAATACACACATCAAAAAAATGCTTCCAAGACTAGCGCCGCACCTCTCCTCTCCAGCGCCGCTCCTCTCCTGTTCCAATCTAAATCCAGCGCCGCTCCTCTCCTCTTCCATTTCAAAACCACCGCCCCTCCTCTCATGTTCCAATCCAAAACCAGCGTTGCTCCTCTCCCATTTTAATCCAAAACCAGCGCTGCTCCTCTCCTCTTCCATTCAAAAACCACCACCGACGAGTGAATGTGTTGTGGAGAAGTAGATCGATGGAGGAGTACAACTGATACGTGAGGATCATAGACAGCGACCCTGTGAAGCTAGCTAGGATGTTGGAGATACAGTCTTGGTTTGGCAACAAGGACCAACTAGTGGCAACGAGGACATCGATGGCCAAATATCCGCAATAGAGTGAAAAGGCGGCGATACTCCCGAAGGGAGTCGCGCGGGAGTACATAGAGCTGCTCCTCTGGTCCATGGAGTAAACAGATTCACCGAATCCGATCGTGAGGGAACGGTGGTGGGAGTATTGATCCCAGATGGAGCATTCACCAGAGATTAAAGGATCGAGCATCTATAGGGTGCTTTTTGTGAGGGTGTCGTGCCAGAGCGAGCCGGTGGAGTCTTCGTCGACTGAACCCAACTGCAAGAGGAGAAAAGCAGTTGGCCCGACAACGCTTCCCCGCCATCCTCTCCCTCGTCGTTCACATTGTCTCACGGGGCGGCTGTCTGCCGTCGAGGAATAGGAGGGGACTGCCCCCCAGCCCAATAGTCGGGCAGGTTGTGAATTGTCAGGAGGAGCTTAGGGTTGTCAGTATTTGCAGGTTGTGAATTGTGTTTTGTGTTGTCTATTTTGAGAGTACTTTCAGATATGAATGTCTTTTGAATTTCGGATTTGCAGTATTGAGCATATGAAGTATTTTATGAATTCTAAAGATCTATTTTTAGCACTTAAAAAATGTAGTTTCATAGGAGTATAAAAGTGCAGACAATGTGATTCTCAGCGAAGAAACTGCAAGTTTCAGTTTCAGATAAGAAACTGCAACTTTCAGAGGCAGAGCATTTATATTAACACGGCCTTTTCAAACAGGGATAACATCATGTTGGAAGTTTTATTCATGGTCGAAAATGGAACTACCAGCCAGTTAACATCATGCTAATCACAATTCATGCATAGCACATCTTCATATGATGCACAGTCAAAAAGATAAGCTATTTTCAAAATGCCCACACAATGTCGAGTGTGCGAAAAACAGAGAAAACGAGGGACGAAGTTTTGGCAAGTGTTGGACGTGGTGTGCGTAGATGACAATGGGGACCCACATGTCAATAATGGCGGAGGCAAAAAAATTGGAGATATTTTCCCTGCATCAGGTGGAATCGAACCCGGGCGAAACAGCTGTCGGGTAGTGTCACTTGGCCACTTGGCTAGTTCAGTACTTTCGTTACAAATAAGGCACTGCCTCAACTCGTCCGATTTCCTCCTGTGCCTTTGTGCGCTCGCCGCGGCGCCGCTGTCTGACGTTGTGAACATGCTGAACAAACGACAGGAATCTGGAGAGGACTGTACGTGGAGAGGCGGATAGTCGGGACCCACTAGGTCTATGGCCGTACGCAAGCAAGTGCCTCATTGAAAACATACTTCCTCCTAATGCTATACTGACGTTGGGGCCCACGGGTTTGTCAACAAAGGTACATTTTTAGGTGCTTCAATGAAGTTACTAAAGGAGATAAATTCACAATGAAGCCGGGGAGCTGGCAGGTATCATTTATTATCACTAGGGCAGCAAGTATCAGCTGGGTTGTGGGCTGCCCCGTCTAGGCTTTCTTTTTTAACATGCGCAGCCCATGACATGCCAGTTTTTATTTTCTTGAGGGCCATTCCGGCACTCTGCCAGAAGGGGAAATCATCACCGGTGGACATCTTCATCATCCCGGCGGCCACCATGATGAGGAGGGAGTAGTCCACTCTCGGGGCTGAGGGTTTGTACCAGTAGCTATGTGTTTAATCTCTCTCTCACTCTCTCGTGTTCTTGAGATGCCACGATCTTGATGTATCACGGGCTTTGTTAATATAGTTGGATCATATGTTGTTTCTCCCTCTCTATCTTGTTGTGATGAATTGATTTTTCCCTTTGAGATTTCGTTTTGTCAGATTCAATACTTTTATGGATTTGAGAGCACTTGATATATTTCTTGCATATGAATACATGTGGTGACAATGGGGTATTATATTGATTCAATTGAGATATGTTTTGGCACTCAACTCGCGGATTCCCGAGGTGACATTGGGGTAATCTATGCATAGGGGTTGATGCACGTTCTCGTCTTTTGTCTCTCCGGTAGAAATCTTGGGGCACTCTTTGAGGTTCTTTGTGATGGATTGAGTATTATGAATCTGAATTTGCTTTGGTGTTATTTTAGTATGAACTCTTGATAGAACGATCGGAAAGAATAACTTGGTGTTATGTTAGTACGAACTCTTGATATATCGATCGAAAAGAATAACGTGGTGTTATTTTAGTATGAATTCTTGGATAGATCGATCGGAAAAAATAGCTACAAACAATTTCTTCTTATGTTCTCCGCTAGATAAGAACTTTGGAGTGATTCTTCATCGCACTATGAGGGATGGTTATATGATCCAATTAGATTAGCATTGTTGAGAGATTGCACTAGCGAAAGTACGGACCCTAGGCCTCATTTTCAAGCATTGCAATACCATTTGTGCTCCATTTTATCAATTGCTACCTCTGTTTTGTATTGTTCTTATTACAAAAACCAATATCTACTATCCATATTACACTTGTATCAGCATCTCTTCGCCGAACTAGTGCACCTATACAAATTACCATTGTATTTGGTGTGTTGGGGACACAAGAGACTTTTTGTTATTTGGATGCATGGTTGTTTGACAGAGACCATCTTCATCCTACGCCTCCCATGGATAGATAAACCTTAGGTCATTTTCTTGAGGGGAAATTGCTATTGTCCTACAAAACTCTTCGCTTGGAGGCCCAACACGAGTCTACAAGAACAAGTTGTGTAGTAGACATCACCTAGTCATAACTGACTCCAGGTCCATCTGAGTCTCCTCGCCTGGCTGCAGTTCCTTGTCGATCCGACCCAAGGAACCTTGGGTCCGAGTGATATAGCCCAATGCGTTCTCCAAACAGTCTTCCAACTGGAGGATGGCGAGGGCCGCTTTGTCAACGACAAGTGACCTGGCAGGGTTCAGATCTCTCTCAAGCCGCTCCAGCTCCAACTCCTTGGTGTAGCAATGCTCTTGTCGAAGGAAGATAGTTTGTGAGCGAATGATTGAGGAAGATTTGGTGGCACATGGATTTGACTTGGCCGAGGAAGAACTTACCATGAACCTTCCTGCCGAACTCCTCGCAAACCTCCTCAATGTGCTCCTCCAAGGCATCCTTCTTTTCAGTTAGCTGTGTGACTTTCTCCTCCAGAGTCTGCTTCTCCTAAGTGAGGGCACTAACAACAACCTTGAGGTGCTTGATATCCTTCTCCAACTTGCCAACTGAATCCAGCTTCTCATCAGCAAGTTTGGTCTTGGTCCTAGCTTCCTTCTGGGCCAACTCCATATCCTTGTCTTTGCTCTCCAGAGCCTGCATCATGGTTTCTAAAGAAGTAGAAGTCATGAGCCTTGTTACGAGTTGGGTGTTCTCGCTATGAACATCTATGGGAGCAGAGTGATTTAGATCAAAAGGGAAAAACAATATGCAGCTACCAGACGGAGGAAACAGATTACCTCCTAGGGCCTTCTTCTCTTGCTCCAGTAGGGCGCTCTTGAGCCCTTCAACCTCTAGATCAAGTCGAAGGGATGTCACATCCTTCTCCATTGTGGCGTAGTGAGATCCCATCTCGCAGGTCCTGTGCAACATGCAAGAAACAGTCAGTCATAAGAGCCAAAAGAGAATCTAAAGCAGTAACTCACAAACGTCTGGGCAAGCACCGCTGGAAGGAACAAGTTAGCCCAGTACCTGATCTTGAAGTACCCTCTGACTACCGAATGGATCAAGTTGGGCTAGTACCAGATCCTGAAGTACCCTTGGGCTACGCACTCGGTCATACCCCCCAAGAGGAACAAGCTTGACTAATACCAAATTTTCAAGTACATTCTGGTTACTGATTCGGCCAAGCACCCCCAGCAAGAGCCAGCTCGATCAGTACCAGATATTGAAGTACCCTATGATCTACCCTCACTCAGCTAGCCCCTGAATCAGCAATGAAGAAGATAGAGGACAACAACGCCAGATGATCTGCTTCACTCGGCTGACTTCTGAGTCAGCAATGAAGAAGATCCTACCTATTATCTCACCAATTCATGTGTGATGCCAAGCGTCCCGAACACTTAGCGACCGTTCTAAAGACTACCACCAGTTGCCAGCAATGAACGACAGTCTCAGGGACTACACCTAGTAGGTGTACTTAGCGTGCCCCCACTGGAAAGTGACTCATCGATGAGCTAAAAAAACTACAAACAGCCTCAAGGCAAAACAACCACAAGGTCTAAGACTATCGCCGACTGTTCTAGTCAATGGTAGCCTCGGGGACTGCACCCAGAGGGTGCACTCAGCATGCGCCCATTGGATCTTGTCCACTCAATTACGCTCTAGCTAGAATCCAAGTGAACACAAAGAAATTCAACAAAAGTTCAAAGACTCCTGCCGACTGAATCCAGTCGACAGGAGCCTCGGGGACTACACCAAGTGGGTGCACTCAGCGTGCCTCCATAGGATCATGAACACCCAGTGGGTGTGCCCTGTGCAAACCCACTGACAGAAATTCTACATAGAGAAAAAAGAAAATTTTTGACTGGGAGTTATACTCACAATGGTACTTACTCAGACATTGGTCTGCAGCACCGCGCTGGCGTCGTAGGCTTCCTTCAGTCGGTTGCACATCAACCCCTCCTGGATCAAAGCCTCCTTCCTCACCCCCACCTGATACTCAGGGACATGGTACAGGGGGAAAGAAGTAGCTAGGGTCGGCAAAGTCACAGATGTTTGCCTCTGGGCCGAAACCACCGCTGCTCCACTCGGAGGAGCCTGGAAGGATCCCGCAGGTAGCACCACCGCAACCAAAGAAGCTGAACCACCTTGAGCCAGGGGACTCGGCCTCGCGGTCTTCGCGGCGGCCTTTGCCAGAGAAACACGGGTCACTTGGCGAGGAGAGAAGTCCGTCATTGGCACGTTAGCGCTCGGCATATCCTCCCTAATAGCGTCTAGATTCGGCGGGTCGGCCCTCTCTTCATCGTCTAGC
Organism: Triticum dicoccoides; assembly: GCF_002162155.2. NCBI lineage: Eukaryota > Viridiplantae > Streptophyta > Magnoliopsida > Poales > Poaceae > Triticum > Triticum dicoccoides. The sequence goes on along the minus strand of NC_041380.1, from coordinate 103,489,991 downwards.
TGGATAATTTCAGGTGGGGCTGCATGAACCAAGGAAACCATTAGAATCTAATCGAAAGATACCTAACCATATGAGTTGGCTGGCTCAACGTACCTTTGGAGGTGGCGGCATCCACCGCAACTACGTCATTCGGCCCCGGGTTGCGGGCATGCGGATCCGCGGAAGTCGTCAAAGTATGGTTACTAAATGAATCAGACAACACTCTGTCAAGAACTGAGTCGGTGCAAAAACAAACAAGGAATCGGCAAGAGCACTCACGTCAAGGCCACAGGCGCTGCCACCTTGATCTACGGCACTACAACCTTCCGAGGCTTGGAGGAGATCTACTTGGGCAGTTTGGACTGCTCGCCTGACCTGAAGTAGTCGGCTGTTGAGTCTCTCCTGCCTTTCCCTTTGGATCGTGCAACACCTTGGAACGGGGTTCTTTGGGAGCCTCATAAGACGGAGAAGACTCCGACTCCTCCCCCTCCTCTGAGCTCTCGTTGTCATCATCGTCGTTGTCATCATCACTCTCATCATCATCGGAACTCTCCAAGTATTGCTGCATGGTGTCACTCGTCACATCTTGAGGCGAGTTGTCCACCATCAGGATCCTAGAAATCAAGTTCTGGAAGTCCTGAGAGGCGAACACATAATAGCATGAGGATCAGCTTTACAAAAGGCAACATATGATCAAGCCGACTGAACTACAAGCAATTGCCTCAATGGGCGGTAGGTCCTTGTGAAAGGCTGGCACCAACCGAGTTCCCCGCGGGTTGTCCCGAGCACAGGTGATGGCTTTAATCTTGGCCCTTACCTCCTTCTCAGTGAGATCCTCATGTTGCACTTGGGTGGAGTAACCCGGCCCCTCATACAGCCACATGGGGTGAGCCCTCGCTTGAAGTGGTTGGATGCGCCGAGTGAAGAAGGTCTCTAGCAAATCCATATTGTTCACCCCGGCATTCATGACTCCTATCAATGCGCTCGACAAGATATAGACGCCCACCGTCTCCTCCTTCACCATGGTAAGGGTTACCGGAGCTCATACTCTCTCAGACGAATACGACGAGAGGCTTGACTGATTGTTGGCACTAGGGACGTCGCTGTAGTAGAACCATGTCCACTACCACCCCTTGACAGAGTCGGGAAAGCTCATCTTCAGGAAGGACC
>NC_041380.1:103452543-103488483 GCF_002162155.2 Triticum dicoccoides | reverse complement strand
GGGTGACGTTGGTTTTCTCACTAGCCGGGAGAAATGCAGGTCAAGAGATAAATGACAGCATTGGGGGGAAGGTGATGGAGCTGAGCGCCGAAGTAATCGAGGAACGCTCAGAAAAAGGGTGGGGAGGCATCAAGAAACCCTGCTCGACATGGGTGACGAGCAGGATGCGCTCGTCCTCCTGAGGCGCCAACTCGACCTCCCCCGCACCCGAGCGACACTATCCCTCGCGTGGAATCGGTCCCTCTTACGCCAGCTCCTCTAGCCGCGGAACAAAGACGCGCGACGGGATCTAGTCCCCTACCGCACCGCCCGCTGGCGCACTAGAGCCGGAGGAGGTGGCCTTCCCCGCCTTCTTCTCCTTCTCCGCTTTGGCCATGGAACCCTTCACCATCACAACACAGTCGAGAGGAGGAAGGAAGCAGAGGAGTCGGAGCGGGAGAAAGGGGATCTGAGGCCCTGACCTCTATCTCCGGATCTTTTACATCATCAAACAAAATCTCGAGCCGGATCTCCCATTGCGAATCCCTGAATCGACGGCCTGCACGACGGGGCTTTGTACATGGTAGGCGCAACACATGGCGGAGACCGTGCATGCAAATCAAGGAGCCACGCCCCCACTTTCCCACTAACGCACGAGAATCCATTGTGCAAACACACAAATTCAAATCCCAAGATTTTCGGGACAAATCAATCCGGTTGAATACCCGCGATCCCTTTCCTAAAGGACGCGTGTCAGCCTGACTGACTACCCTCCGTGGGGACCCATGCACTCGGTCACATTAAACACCCGACTGAAGTCTTCTTCAGGATCGTTATGTGACGAGCTTGACGCCCCTCCGCGGGTTCACTTGGCCCTCTTGGTAGGCTCCAAGGCACATGACTCGTAAACCTGGACCCATAGAAGGCCTACACTGGCGTTCCCCTGGGGTAAGGAGTGGCGTCTCTCCGGAGAGTCAGACCACGCGCCGGTGTCATCACTCGGGTTGAGATGGCATGCCCTCACTCGGGGCCCTAGTCTATCTCCCCCGAGAGAAGAAATGAATGCCACCGGGTTTTTTCTCGACGATCGACAACACCCGGTCATCTGGGTAAACATAAAGTCCAGAATCCGTTGTGTTTTCATCCAGGGAACAATGAGCCACGATTCCGAAACGTATTCCGAGTGCTACCGCAACACTCGGACTCAACCGAAGGATCAGTTTGTTTGTCCTACGAAACCTCAACCGATTCGGAGGCTAATGATGCGGTCACTTATTCTAGGAAGGCTCAAGGATCCATCATTCGGGACCCACATGGTGCCCATCACCTTCATAGGTAGTTCCCTGGACCAACCTAACATTCGGATGCGTACATTAGGAGGTTCACTCGAACAGGTCAACGGCACTCGGACGATCACATGTCACTCGGCTGATGTATTACCACTCGGACATAAGAGGGAACAACGAGGATGTCATGGGAGCTGCAATGGTCGAGGAATCCTAAGTCGTCCACTAAATAGAGTTATACCTACCATTACATGTAACTCCTGTAGTAGAGGCTCATTACACTAGTAACTGTATCATTCAATGCCATTTACTACCTCGGTGGCGTGGGGGTCATGGGGTTGCGGTGCACTCTATATAAGCCGCATCCCTCTCCATAGCCAGGCAGCAAGTAATCTCTGTAACCATACCCATCAAATCAAAGCAAGCCCCGGGGCACGAGATGTAGGGCTTTTACCTCCGCCGAGAGGGGCCTGAACTCGTTAAACACCGAGTGTTACACCTGCGTTGTAGCTAGGCCCTGCCCCTCATTCGTACCCCTAATACTCATTGTCAGGATCATAACCCTGACACCCTACCCCCCAGGGTGCGCACTCCGAGCTTGTGGGCCCCTCGGTCACCCCCTTGATGTGAGCCGATGCCAAAAATTCCTATAAATACCCAAACCCCCGAAAAGAACCCTAGATGAGAAGTTCCGCCGCCGCAAGCCTCTGTAGCCACGAAAAAACAATCGGGACCCCATTCTGGCACCCTATAGGAGGGGGAAATCATCACTGGAGGCCATCTTCATCATCCCAGTGGCTGCCATGACGAGGAGGGAGTAGTTCACCCTTGGGGCTGAGGGTATGTACCAGTAGCTATGTGTTTGATCTCTCTCTCTCTCTCTCATGTTGTTGATTTGGCACGATCTTGATGTACCGCGAGCTTTGTTAATATATTTGGATCTTATGGTGTTCTTCCCTCTCTAACCTCTTGTGATAGATTGAGTCTTTCTCTTCGAGGTTTCGTTATGTTGGATTGAATATTGGATTTGAGAACACTTGATGTATGTCTTGCATATGGATACCCGTGGTCACAATGGGGTATTATATTGATTCACTTGATGTATGTTTTGGCACTCCACTCGCAGATTCCTGATGTGACATTGGGGCAATCTTTGCATAGGGGTTGATGCATGTTTTCGTCCTATGTTCTCCAGTAGAAACTTTGGAGTGATTCTTCATTGCACGTTGAGGGATTCCTTTATGATCCAATATGTTATCATTGTTGAGAGATTTCTCACTAGTGAAAGTATGACCACTAGGCCTTGTTTTCAAGCATTACAATACCCTTTTTGCTCACTTTAGTTACTTGCTACCTTGTTATTTTTCATTGTATTGGGTGTGTTGGGGACACAAGAGATTTCTTGTATTTGGTTGCAGGGTTATTTGAGAGAGAGCATTTTCATCCTACGCCTCCCACGGATTGATGAACCTTAGGTCACCCACTTGCGGGAAAATTGCTACTGTCTTACAAAACTTTGCGCTTGGAGGCCCAACAAGAGTATACAAGAAGAAGGTTGCGTAGTAGACATCAGATCCTCGGGAAAGCATGTTTGCTCATCAGTAGGATTAATCAACATGGCTGTGAGGTTGAGATCTTCCATTGTAGACCCAGATGGTATAACAGTACCAGACCTCTCTTCAGTAGAAACTACATGGGCCATGCTAGGCTCAAAGTGAGCAAGTGGGTCAACTGGCCCAACAACATCATTCAAATCTGGAATGTTTGGTTAGTTTGGCGCCAAGGGCCCATTAGCAGAGGCAGGGTTTCAACACTGTTATTGGGAGGTTCTTGTGAGTCTGTAATGTTGTTGTCAGCCTCAACTTGTCCCACTACACCTGGCTGGCTGTAACGCCCTCGATGCGGCTATATATCCCACGTGTCGAAGCACGACTTAGAGGCATAACCACATTTTAAGCAATGTCGCAAGTGAGGTAATCTTCACACAACCCATGTAATGCATAAGGGAAAAGATACATAGTTGGCTTACAGTCGCCACTTCACACAATACATGAATAAAGCATTACATCATCCAGATACAAACAAGGTCCGGCTATGGAACCAAAATAAAAGAAGACTACCCCAAGTGCTACACAGATCCCCGATCGTCCCGACTGGGCTCCACTACTGATCAACTGGAAACGGAACAACACAAAGAACAAGATCTTCATCGAGCTCCTCCTTGAGCTTGGTTGCGTCATCTGCACGGTTCAACGGCACCTGCAAGCTGGTTTTGGAAGTATCTATGAGTCACGGGGACTCAGCAATCTCACACCCTCGCGATCAAGACTATTTAAGCTTATGGGTAAGGTAAAAGGTATGAGGTGGATCTGCAGCAAGCGACTAGCATATATGGTGGCTAAGCATACGCAAATGAGAGCGAGAAGAGAAGGCAAAAGAACGGTCGAACAACTATGATCAAGAAGTGATCCTAGAACAACCTACGTCAAGCATTACTCTAACACCGTGTTCACTTCCCGGACTCCGCCGGAAAGAGACCATCACGGTTACACACGCGGTTGATGTGTTTTAGTTAAGGTCAACTTCAGGTTTTCTACAACCGGACATTAACAAATTCCCATCTGCCCATAACCGCGGGCACGGCTTTCGAAAGTTCAATCCCTGCAGGGGTGTTCCAACTTAGCCCATCACAAGCTCTCACGATCAACGAAGGATATTCCTTCTAGCGGGAAGGCCCGATCAGACTCGGAATCCCGGTTACAAGACATCCTCGACAATGGTAAAAACAAGTCCAGCAACACCGCCTGAATGTGCCGACAAATCCCGATAGGAGTTGCACATATCTCGTTCTCAGGGCACACTCAGATGAGCTCTCCATACAACTAAAACCAAACCTCGAGTTTCCCCGAGGGGGCGCTGCAGAGGGCTCTAGTTTGGACCAACACTCAAAGAGGAGCACTGGCCCGGGGGGGTTTAAATAAAGATGACCCTTGAGTCTGCGGAACCCAAGGGAAAAAGAGGCTAGGTGGTGAATGGTAAAACCAAAGTTGGGCATTGCTGGAGGAGTTTTATTCAAGGCGAACTGTCAAGGGGTTCCCATTATAACCCAACCGCGTAAGGAACGCAAAATCCGGGAACATAACATCGATATGACGGAAACTAGGGCGGCAAGAGTGGAACAAAACACCAGGCATAAGGTCGAGCCTTCCACCCTTTACCAAGTATATAGATGCATTAATTAAATAAGAGATATTGTGATATCCCAACAAGTAAACATGTTCCAACAAGGAACAACATCTCCATGTTCCAACAAGGAACAATACTTCAATCTTCACCTGCAACTAACAACGCTATAAGAGGGGCTGAGCAAAGCGGTAACATAGCCAAACAACGGTTTGCAAGGATAAGGTGGGTTAGAGGCTTGGTTCAACAATATGGGAGGCATGATAAGCAAGTGGTAGGTATCGCAGCATAGGCATAGCAAAAGAGCGAGCAACTGGCAAGCAAAGATAGAAGTGATTTCGAGGGTATGGTCATCTTGCCTGAAATCCCGCAAGGAAGAAGAACGAGTCCATGAAGAAGACAAACGGACCTAGTCGAACGGGTCCTCACAAACGCGACGTTATCGGAACCAACCCGAAGAAACAACAACGGAAAGAAGCACACAACATAGTAAACAATCACGACATAAGCATGGCATGATGCACAACCAAGTATGATGCATGTCTGGTTTAATGAAGCATGGCATGGCAGAAGAGCACAAGCAATCCTACAAATTAAGTGGAGCTCAATATGCAACGGTGCATATTGACAAAACACCACGTCAAGTTATTTAGTTCGATCTCGTTGATGTACCCAACAATATTAAATGTTGTTAAACATGGCAAGAGGGTGAAGCAAAGTAAAACTACCTATCAAGTCAAGTTTAAATGAGGTCGGAAGCAACGAACAACAATTCCGGGAAATGCCCATATGCATATATTAGGTTTGGTACTGTTCTGCCCTAAACCATATTCTATAGTTATTGAACATGCAAGATGATGCCACCATGTTAAACTAGGCATTTTTATACCCCATTTACATATAAAGATTATTTAAAACCGAGCTACGGTTATTTAGTTATGATTTAAACCATTTTAGCAAGTTATTTAAGCAAATTAAAACAAACAACATTTTAAACATTTTAAACATAGATGAAAGTTGTGTATTATTAAACTAGATGAAAAACTAAGCAAGTTTCATATACAAACTTTTTACATGTGATGCTTAGTTTGTGAGATATTAAATGCATGAAGGCTATGGGGTTTTCTGTAAATCTGCAAACTCTGGAGTAAATAGGAAATTCGTTCCGTGGAAAAAAATGAAACGGGCCAAATCTGATCAGCCCCACAGTGCACATGTGAAAGGATTGATATGGTTGACTAGAGGGGGGGTGAATAGCCAACTACCAATTTTTACTTTTCTTTACCAAATTAAACTTTGCATCAAAGTAGGTTGTCTAGATGTGCAACTATGTAAGCAACCTATATGATGCAATAACAACAAGCATACAAGCAAGCAAGGGAAGAAACACTAAAGAGCTTGCACAAGTAAAGGTAAGAGATAACCAAGAGTGGATCCGGTGAAGACGAGGATGTGTTACCGAAGTTCCTTCCTTTTGAGGGGAAGTACGTCTCCGTTGGAGTGGTGTGGAGGCACAATGCTCCCCAAGAAGCCACTAGGGCCACCGTATTCTCCTCACGCCCTCACACAATGCGAGATGCCGTGATTCCACTATTGGTGCCCTTGAAGGCGGCGACCGAACCTTTACAAACAAGGTTGGGGCAATCTCCACAACTTAATCGGAGGCTCCCAACAAGACCACGAAGCTTCACCACAATGGACTATGGCTCCATGGTGACCTCAACTGTATAGGGTGCTCAAACACCCAAGAGTAACAAGATCCGCTAGGGATGAGTGGGGGAATCAAAAATCCCTTGGTGGAAGTGTAGAACGGGGCCTTCTCAACCACTCCCGAGCAAATCAACAAGTTTGATTGGCTAGAGAGATAGATCGGGCGAAAATGGAGCTTGGAGCATTTAATGGTGCTTGAGCAATAAATGGAGCTTGGGGGAGGAAGAGGTAGGTCAAAGAGAAGAAGGGGACTCCCTTTTATAGTGGGGGCAACAATCCAACCGTTGCCCCCACCAACCAGCCCCGCACAGGGCGGTACTACCGCTGAGAGGGGGCGATACTATCGCCAGGACAGCGGTACTGCCGCGCTAGCCAGCGGTATTGCCACGCTGAGGAGACTAGTAGGGAAAGGACCCGAATGCGGTACTACCGCGGTGGTAGGGGCGGTACTACCGCTCCTGGAACGGTACTACCGCCTCTACAACCGTAACTAGTGTCGCAAAACCCGACACAAGAAAAAGACCTCTCGAATCGAGGCGGTAGGAGCCAGACTACCCAGCGGTACTATGACAATGGGGTCACGGGCGGTACTACCGCTATGGAGCGGTACTGCCGCTTGTGACCCTTCGGCCGTACTACCGCCGGCAGTGCGGTACTACCGCTGGGGCGAGAGAGAGAGAGAGAGGATCTCTCAAAGATGCTGAGGACAAGGCGGAGGTGCCAGGCACCCCAGCGGTACTACTGCTGTGGAGCCACGGGCGGTACTACCGCTGTGGAGCGGTACTGCCGCTTGGCTCCTTAGCGGTACTACCGCTGGGTTGCGCGGTACTACCGCTTGGACCCAGACAGGACAAGGAAGAGAGGAGAGATCTCTTCAATGGAATGGAGATGCTCGGAGGGTGAGAAGCTGATGTGTACATGATGATGTGATGATTCCACCCATGCAATACCCCAGCGGACCCCCTAGTACGGTGCCCTCTACGCAACTAAACCACCGAGAAAGAAACGAAAGAGCTACACCGTCTTGAGATACACTCCGAAGGGAAGAAAGCATCTCGTGCCAGGGGAGAATCTGTGAATTATTCAAAGCACAAGATTAGTCCGCAAACATGTTGTCATCAATCACCAAAACTATCTTGAGAGAGATATGCCGTAACAATCTCCCCCTTTTTGGTGGAATGATGACAACTAGGGATTTGCGCAAGGAAAAGAAATAAAACGAAGAAAACTAAGAACTACAAAATATAGACGGGCTCCCCCAGAATGTGTGCACCTGGATATGGCACGACACACACATTCGGATCAACACTCCCCCTATATTTATAGTCCAACAATACTAAGCACAAGATATATGAGAGAAGAGAATAAACAGGACAAGCATGCATCTCATAATAAACTACAGTACTCTGAATAGACATAAGTAATAAGGTAGCGATAGGGAGCATATGTCTCACACCATATGTCTAGAGCTTAGGTCTCACACCAAACCAAACCAAATAAAGACACCGAGAGAACACACAAGAAACCACAAGATGACTCAAAGCACGGCAAACAAACACAAATCCCTACACTCTCTCCCCCTTTGGCAGCGAGACACCAAAAAGGGCAAAGAGTGACGCTATGACTCCAGGTGATGGGAAGATGAATATCTTGAACATCACATCTCTGCATCTTCATCGTGGGTCGAAAATTGCTCGGCATCGGAGTCGGTCCAAGGGCAATGCTAATGAATCCATTCCTCCTCTTCAGTGATCTGACCCTCAGACCCACTGGCAACTGTTGCTCCAATCTGACGCATGAGCTCCTTGTGGCGCGTCCTGGCATGCTTCTCCGCCACATGAGTCATGTACTGACCATGAGACTCCATGCAGAAAAGCTTCTTCATCTAGCGCTTAAGCTTCTGTGCCCACGACGGTTCTGTACTAGAGGGGCCAAAATCCTCCTCATGATCATCAGTAGCAGCCCCACCCTCGGTCCCCATGGCAGCAGCAGCAGCAGACGGATCCCCCATGGCAGCAGCAGACGGACCCCCTGTGGCAGCAGTAGCAGATGGACCCCCTATGTAAGGCGCTGTCCAATTGTCCTTGTTCCTCAGACGCTTGATCTCATGAGAAACCAAGTCTCCAGTTTCTAGCAACACTCTGGGATAAGTCTGTGCCCAGGCCCTCTCAATGAGCCTCATGATGAATGGACCATATATAGGGCACTTGCGCTCAGACACGGCAGAGAGAAGTTCAGACCACATGACATGAGAAATATCCAGGCTCTCTCCAGTGCTTGCTTCCTTCTCATGCTGATAGAAAAGGAGCATGTCCACGAGGTAAGAGTGTACCATATCCAGATTCCCGATCCGAGGGAAGAGAGTCTCACGGAAGATGCGATGAAGAATGTCCAGATACGGAGACAGCTCATAGGTCTTCTTCTCAGTTACTGGGTGAACTTTCACAGTGCAGTAGGGCCAAAGGGCTTGCTTGTGGGTGGACGTAGCATTGTAGTGAGGGCGGAAACCGACAGGAGTCTCAAGCCCGTGATCCACCACATCAAGTAACTCCATGAAAGCCTTCCACTTGACAGAAAGCAGCTTGCCATTGGTCATCCATGTTAGAGTCCTGTCGACATCCGTCCCAAGATGGACGGTGGCATAGAATTGAGCCACCAAATCCGCATAGAAATCCTTGTTGAATTGCATAATCCTGAGAATGTTCAGCTGAGTGCACATCTGAAGGGCTTCGCCAAAGTACTCCGGGTCCTTCTCCATAGCATTAGTGTCAATGGAGCGAACATCAACAAACAGATTATTCTTGGCCTTGATCACATCAAAGTATATGGCAAACTGAAAACGGTTCCAGAACAGGCGGTTGACCAAAGTGGGTTCTTGGTCCACCGCATAGGGGTTGCGGCGACGCTTCTCCCAAAACTCCTTGTTGGTCATCTCAGTCACAGTCTTCCCCTTTGGCTTGTTGGCGGATCGCTTCGATTGCTAAGGCGGTGGAGGAACACTTGCAGATGCACTTGCTGGAGGCGGTTGGGTGCTCGAGGAACCACCGGCTGGCTCTGAGGTGCGGTAGCGTTTTGATGTAGCACGCCCGGGGTTGATACGGCAACCTTGCTGCTCGGAAAGGTCATCTCCTGGAGCCAAACACAAGAACACACAAAACAACCAGAGAGAACGAGCATAAGCCAACAAACTCAACAAAAATGATCAAGGTAAGGCAGGAAAATGATGGAATTTGGCTTGCAGCGGTAGTACTGTGACATGCCCGCGGTAGTACCGCCCAAAGAGAGCGGTAGTACCGCTCGAGGTCAAGCGGTAGTACCGCTCCAAAGAGAGCGGTAGTACTGCTCGAGGCGGAGAAACAGCAGTTTCCTACAGCACGAGGCAGTGAAACAGCGGTTTCCTACTACCGTGGTCAGATCCAGCACTACCGGCCTACCAAATTCAAAAAGATTCCTACCAAACTCTAATCGAGATAGTCTAGTTGCCTTCTCCAACCTACTCAAGCCTAGATTTGGCCAAAAATCTAGAGATGCAACCACCATTGCCCCTAAGAAACAAGATCTGAAAACGAGACAAAAGGAAAGAAGGAACGGGGGCAATACCGGCATCCATGGCAAGAGAACGAGGTGGGGATCGACTCCACCAAAGGAAATGGAGAGGGACGCCCCGGAGACGAAGATCCGCCGGAGCCCTCCTGCGGCGAGTGGAGGTTGGAGAGAGGAAGAGAAAAGAGGGGGCGAAGTGAATGGGTATGGGGGAGAAGAAACCTCCCCCTGCCTCGACTTAACCCCCTGGTCCCGTCCCCCAGTGGTAGTACCGTGCTGGGGGCGGTAGTACCGCTTACGAGCGGTAGTACCGCGCACCACCAGCGGTAGTACCGCCCAGCACGCCATGGAAACTAAAGAAACAAGGCTTTTAGCTCGAAGGAAATGCAAAACGGCAAGAAAAGAGAGCACACGAGCACACGAGAAATGACACACCTCTTCGAAAGATGGCGGTGGCCGAGGCCACCTATGTTTGAGTTAAGAGGTATGGCGCCACGAAGATTTTAACCTTGGGCCCATGACCAAACTCGTCTTTGAAGCACAAGTACCATCAACAATTGCTAAAGTGAAAGACTTGATCAATTTATGCATAATGGGGGGGGAGTTCATTGAGAGAACAACACTCCCCCTATGTCCATGCCTACACCTCAACTAGACAAAAAATTAAGCGTGGTGGGGTGTGCAAGGGTTCAAGCCACATTTCTCAAATCAATGATATTTAGCTCATGCCTTAACTCGCGAAATCTTGCTTCATCCAAGGGCTTCGTGAAAATATCGGCAAGGTTGTCATGAGTGTTGAGAAAGTTGAGCTCGATCTCTCCTCGCCTAATGTGATCCCGGATGAAGTGATACCGAATCTCAATATGCTTCGTCTTGAAGTGTTGCACCGGGTTGAGAGAGATCTTGATGGCACTTTCATTGTCACACCAAAGAGGCACTTTGTCACAAGTGACACCGTAATCCTTTAAAGTTTGCCTCATCCATAGGAGTTGTGCACAACAACTACCAGCGGCAACATAGTCCGCCTCAGTGGACGAGAGAGACACACAACTTTGCTTTTTGGAAGACCAACTTACCAAAGAGCAACCAAGGAATTGGCACCCTCCGGAAGTGGACTTCCTATCCACTTTGTCTCCCGCCCAATCGGAATCCGAGTACCCTACAAGCTTGAAGTTTGATCCTCTTGGGTACCATAAGCCAAAGTTTGGGGTATGAGCCAAATATCGAAAGATTCGTTTGACCGCCACATAGTGACTTTCCTTAGGTGCGGCTTGAAACCGTTCACAAATTCCCACACTCAACATGATGTCCGGTCTATAGGCACAAAGGTAAAGCAAGGATCCAATCATGGAACGATATACCTTTTGATCCACCACTTTACCATTGGGATCTAAGTCAAGTTGGCACTTGGTGGGCATTGGAGTGGAGGCCGGCTTGACGTCATTTAGCTTGAATCTCTTGAGAATGTATTGAGTGTATTTGGATTGATTGATGAAGGTTCCTTCTCTTCTTTTCTTCACTTTGAACCCTAGAAAGAACTTCAACTCTCCCATGGAGGACATCTCGAACTTTGAGGTCATGAGAGCGGCAAATTCCTCATTGAAAGCTTTGTTAGGAGAACCAAAGATAATATCATCAACATATAATTGGCACACAAACAACTCCCCTTTGACCTTCTTAGTAAAAAGAGTGGGGTCGATTAGCCCAACTTCAAAACCACGGTCTTGTAACAACTCGGTAAGGTGGTCATACCATGCACGTGGGGCTTGTTTAAGGCCATAGAGTGCCTTATCGAGTTGATACACATGATCGGGAAAGTAGGGATCCTCGAACCCGGGGGGTTGCTTGACGTAAACCAATTCATTAATAGGACCATTAAGAAAAAGCACTCTTCACATCCATTTGTTGTAACTTAAAGTTATGATGAGAAGCATATGCAATCAACATGCGAATGGATTCAAGACGAGCAACGGGAGCAAAGGTTTCACCATAGTCGATACCCTCGACTTGGGAGTAGCCTTGTGCTACCAAACGAGCCTTGTTGCGAATGATAATCCCATGGGCATCTTGCTTGTTCTTGAATATCCACTTGGTTCCTATGACATTGTGATTCCTAGTCGGTCTTGGCACCAATCTCCACACTTTGTTGCGCTTGAAGTTGTTGAGTTCTTCATGCATGGCATTGAGCCAATCCGGATCCTCTAGCGCTTCATAGACCTTGTGGGGTTCCACACAAGAGACAAACGCATGATACTCACAATAATTTGCTAATTGTCTACGAGTGCTTACCCCCTTTCTTAAGCTTCCAAGCACATTCGTCATGAGATGATCCTTGGTGGAGAGCTTGGAAGCAACCTTGGCGGCACGACGCTCTAATTCCTCCTCGGGGGTGAGACGAGGAGTGGTCACTTGATCCTCTTGAGCATCATCTTGGGCTTGTTCTTGTTCTTGAACTTGCTCGGAGGAGAGAACTTGACCTTGGGCATCACTTGATGTATCAACACCGTCTTGAGCATGATCTTGCCCTTGGTCATGTTCTTGAGGATGAGGGCCTTCATGTTGTTCTTCGGAAGCATGTGGGCCTTGGGTTGGTGATGGCTCCACTTGAGTGGAGCTTTGTCCTTCTCCTTCGACCACAAGGGGTTCCTCAATGGGTAGGATAAAGCCAACACCCATTCTTCTTATGGCTTGGGGAGGAATTTCATCACCTACATCACAAGTGCCACTTTGCTCCACTTGGGAGCCGTTATTCTCATCAAACTCCACGTTACACGTCTCCTCAATAAGTCCCATGGATTTATTGAGGACACGGTAAGCATGAGAGTTTGTAGCATAGCCAACAAATATGCCCTCATAAGCTCTAGCCTCAAATTTAGACAATCGAACACCTTTCTTGATAATGAAACACTTACACCCGTATACCCGGAAGTACTTGAGATTAGGCTTGTTACCGGTGAGTATCTCATATGGAGTCTCGTTCAAGCCCTTGCGAAGGTAGAGCCGATTGGATGCATGACACGCGGTGTTGATGGCTTCGGCCCAAAAGTTGTACGGAGATTTGAACTCCGCCATCATGGTCCTTGCCGCATCCATCAACGTCCGGTTCTTCCTCTCCGCAACACTGTTTTGTTGAGGGTTGTAGGGTGCGGAATATTGATGCTTGATTCCCTCATCACTAAGAAATTCATCCAAGGTGTAGTTCTTGAACTCGGTGCCGTTGTCACTTCTTATTGTCAAGATCTTTGCATTGTGTTGACGTTGTGCTTCATTTGCAAAGTCAATGACGGTTTGTTGGGGCTTGCTCTTCCTCTTGAAGAAATACACCCAGGTGTACCTTGAGTAGTCATCCACAATCACCAAGCAATACTTCCTACCTCCAAGACTATCGAAAGATGGTGGCCCAAAGAGATCCATGTGACGGAGCTCCAAAGGCCTCTTCGAATAAATGACCGTCGTGGGAGGGTGAGCCTTCTCATGTAGCTTTCCTTCGATACAGGCACTGCAAGCACGATCTTTAGCAAAACTAACATTCGTTAGTCCACGGACATGGTCCCCCTTGAGGAGACTTTGCAAAGATCTCATATTGACATGGGCTAAACGGCGATGCCAAAGCCATCCCACATCAACTTTAGCCATTATGCATGTCGCGGTCTTAGTGGGTCGCTCCGAAAAGTTAATCACATATAGACCGTTCTCGACATGCCCAACAAAAGCTACTTTAAGAGTCTTGCTCCACAAGAGGGCCACGGTATCGATATCAAAGAAAGTGGCAAAGCCCATGATTGCAAGTTGACGAACGGAAAGTAAATTGTATGCAAGGGACTCAACAAGCATGACCTTCTCGATCGTGAGATCGTGAGAGATGACCACCTTGCCAAGTCCCAATACCTTAGAAGATGAGGCGTCACCCCACTCGACATTGATGGGCATAGATGGAACGTTGTGCACATCCACCACCAAGTCCTTGCTTCCGGTCATATGATTTGTAGCTCCGCTATCGAGCAACCATGATCCACCACCGGAAGCAAACACATACAAGAGATCAATGCTTGGTTTTAGGTACCCATTTTGTAATGGGTCCTTTGATGTTAGTAACAAGGGTCTTTGGAACCCAAATAGACCATTCAATGTACTCATGAAGAGAACCAACAAATTTGGCATAAACATGCCCATCACTAGCACGGCATAACACATAAGAAGGATTAAAATCGCCTACTTTGTTGGGAGGGGTGACATTGCCCTTCTTGACATTGTTCTTCTTCTTCTCCTCGGAGGCACTCTCTCCCTCCTTCACAAAGGTTTGCATGAGAGGAGGAGGTCGTTTGGTCTTGTCATTCTTCTTCATGTTCTTGGAGTCGGGCACGTACCCAACCCCTTCCTTGGCCACAACCCCTTTTTGGTTGATCAAGAGATCGTTGAGGTTCTTTTTTCCTTGTATGCAAGTTGCAAGACCTCTCTCAAGTTGTCCCTTTAGCTTAGCGTTCTCCTCAACGAGATGCACATGCTCACAACATGGGTTAGTAGCATTTGCATTATCAATTAACATCATACGAGGGAAAGTGGCTTTTTCCTTGGTTAGCTTTACTTGAAGTTGATCATGAGACTCTTTGAGGCTAGCATGATCACCCTTCAAGACCTTGTGAGCCTTGTCAAGTAGATCAAACTCCTCTTTGAGTCTAGCAAGATCAACCTCAAGTTCGGCCTTCTCGGAGTTTAGCACATGAGAAAGTATGAGGACATGATCATAATCTTTCTTTAACTTAGCATGATCAACGTTGTGTGACTCCTCAAGAGCCAAGCATAGACCATGCTCTTCCTCAAGAGCATTGGAAAGATCCGAAATCTCATCGGCATAGTCACGACTATGCCCTTCCATCTTAGTGATGGTGTCTTCGTGAGCCTCGATCATGTCATTGGCTTCACCAAGTTGTTCCAAGAGAGCAACAAAGTGCTTCTTGGATTTTCCCTTGAGTTTGCCCATAAAGGCCTCAAACTCGTTAGCCTCCACATTAGCTCCCTCAAGTTCATTAATGCTATCCTTCGGGGAAGGATGATTAATGATGGTAGTTTTGATGTTGGGGGTTACCTTGTTGGTGGCTTTAGCCATGAGGCACTTGGCGGTGATGCTCTCATTGGGTGAGTCGAAGAGAGACACCCGTGACGTTGTTGCAGTGGCAACGGAGGCCATGGCAACCGACTCATCATCTTCATCATCGTCATCATCCTCATTGTACTCTTCTTGCACAACCAAAGCCTTGGGAGGAGTCTTCTTGGTGAAGTTGTTCTTGTTGGGGAACGACTTGGCCTTGTCCTTTCAGATGAGCTTGCCACCATTGTCTTCCCTCTTCTCATATGGGCATTCCGCAACGAAATGGCTCACGTTGCCGCAATTGTAGCAAGTCCTTACACGTTGCTTGCCCCTTGTGCCACTCGAGTTGTTTTTGCTAAAGTTTGGCCTCGAGTTTTTCTTGCTCCAAAATTGCCTTGAAGCAAGTGCCATGTGTTCATGATATGCATACTTCGTATCTTCAGGGTTGCTCTCCTCTTCTTCCTCTTCTTCTTCTTCCACGGTGAGCTTGGCCTTCAATGCAAGGTTAGGCTTCTTTGCCCATTGAGAACGGAGCACCGCATTGTCGGCAGTCTTGTCCAAAATGTTCATGGCCACAAACTCATCCAACACTTCGCTTGAGGTTAAAGTGTGGAAGTCCTGTCTTTGACGAATGACGGAGGACATGGTCTTGTGATAGGGCATCATTGCCTTGAGGAATTTGCGCTTGATCCAATTGTCATCCGTGTCCTTGCTCCCGTGATCTCGTAGTGAGACCGCAAGTTTGGTTACTCTCCAATAAAGCTCATGAGGTTCTTCATCTTCTTTCATTGCAAAATCATCGGCCTCATCTTGACCACTTCATAATTGGAGCGTTGAATGCTTGCGCTTCCCCGGTAGAGAGAGACAACACAATGCCATGCATCTTTGGCCAAGGCGAAGGGACGAAGATGAGGTAGGTCTTCGGGTGGAATTGCATCTTGAATGATGAAGAGAGCATTCTCATTGAATTGATTGTCCGCGGCTTCCCGAGGAGTGAAGTTGCTTGTATCATGTGGATAGAAACCTTCTTCAATGATTCTCCAAAGGTTAGTGTTCACATGATTTAAATGACGTTTAAAGTGGTAAACCCAAGAATCAAAATCCTCATTTTTCACAATCTTAGGGGGAGGACCAGCATGATTCAAATGAGTAGAAGGAACCGGTCCACCATAAACAAGTGGTGGTTCCACATGGGCAAAGATGTCGGTGCCATTCTTACCACTAGAAGAAGGAGCCTTTTCACTACTAGCTTCCCCCTTGTCGGGGATAGCATCCGTCACCTTGTTGGCGGGGTTACCCACTTTCAATGGTGCGGTGGATAGTTTAAGCCCCTTAAGAAATTTAGTAAACATGCTTTCAACTTCGGTCGTCATGGAGGTTTTCAATGTCTCCAAGGCCATATTGAACTCCTCACGAGAGACCGAGGTTCCCCCATCTCCCGTAGACGAGATCGGATTCACACCGGAGCGTTCCTCCACACCGTCTATGGTATCAACCATACTCTTCGGACGGTAAAGTCCTTAATAAAGAGACGAGGCTCTGATACCAATTGAAACGATCGATATGGTTGACTAGAGGGGGGTGAATAGGCAACTACCAACTTTTACTTTTATTTACCAAATTAAACTTTGCATCAAAGTAGGTTGTGCAACTAGGTGAGCAACCCATATGATGCAATAACAACAAGCATACAAGCAAGCAAGGGAAGAAACACTAAAGAGCTTGCATAAGTAAAGGTAAGAGATAACCAAGAGTGGATCCGGTGAAGACGAGGATGTGTTACCGAAGTTCCTTTCTTTTGAGGGGAAGTACGTCTCCGTTGGAGCGGTGTGGAGGCACAATGCTCCCCAAGAAGCCATTAGGGCCACCGTATTCTCCTCACGCCCTCACACAATGCGAGATGCCGTGACTCCACTATTGGTGCCCTTGAAGGCGGCGACCGAACCTTTACAAACAAGGTTGGGGCAATCTCCACAACTTAATCGGAGGATCCCGACAAGACCATGAAGCTTCACCACAATGGACTATGGCTCCGTGGTGACCTCAACCGTCTAGGGTGCTCAAACACCCAAGAGTAACAAGATCCGCTAGGGATGAGTGGGGGAATCGAAAATCCCTTGGTGGAAGTGTAGAACGGGGCCTTCTCAACCACTCCCGAGCAAATCAACAAGTTTGATTGGCTAGAGAGATAGATCGGGCGAAAATGGAGCTTGGAGCATTTAATGGAGCTTGAGCAATAAATGGAGCTTGGGGAAGGAAGAGGTAGGTCAAAGAGAAGAAGGGGACTCCCTTTTATAGTGGGGGCAACAATCCAACCGTTGCCCCCACCAACCAGCCCCGCACAGGGCGGTACTACCGCTGAGAGGGGGCGGTACTACCGCCAGGACAGCGGTACTGCCGCGCCAGCCAGCGGTACTGCCACGCTGAGGAGACTAGTAGGGAAAGGACCCAAATGCGATACTACCGCGGTGGTAGGGGCGGTACTACCGCTCCTGGAATGGTACTACCGCCTCTACAACCGTAACTACTGCCGCAAAACCCAACACGAGAAAAAGACCTCTCGAATCTAGGCGGTAGGAGCCAGACTGCCCATCGGTACTACGGCAGCGGGGTCACAGGCGGTACTACTGCTGTGGAGCGGTATTGCCGCTTGTGACCCTTCGGCCGTACTACCGCCGGCAGTGCGGTACTACTGATGGGGCGCGAGAGAGAGGGAGAGAGGATCTCTCAAAGATGCTGAGGACAAGGCGGAGGTGCCAGGCACCCCAGCGGTACTACTGTTGTGGAGCCACGGGAGGTACTACCGCTGTGGAGCGGTACTGCCGCTTGGCTCCTCAGCGGTACTACCGCTGGGTTGCATGGTACTACCGCTTGGACCCAGACAGGACAAGGAAGAGAGGAGAGATCTCTTCAATGGAATGGAGATGCTCGGAGGGTGAGAAGCTAATGTGTACGTGATGATTCCACCCATGCAATACCCCAGCGGACCCCCTCTTGATAGTATGGTGCCCTCTACGCAACTAAACCACTGAGAAAGAAATGAAAGAGCTACACCGTCTTGAGATACACTCCGAAGGGAAGAAAGCGTCTCGTGCCAGGGGAGAATTTGTGAATTATTCAAAGCACAGGATTAGTCCGCAAACATGTTGTCATCAATCACCAAAACTACCTTGAGAGAGATATGTCGTAACAAAAGGGAGCGGGGCTGCTCACATTGGGTTGAGGCCCAGTCAGGGAAGAGGCTTGGCAGGCCGAGCACCGCTAGGCCTGGCAGCTGGGCCGGTTGGTGGACCTCACGCGAGACATGGCCCAGGCGCGGGTCTTCTGTGGTCAACATGACGAAGAGGGAGCGCTCATCCCCAACTGAAACGAAGCAGTCAGCAGCGGGGCGCGAGGTTCAGAGCGGCAGCGGCGGCTGAAACAAGCGGGTCCAGGGGCGGAACGTCGTTCTTCGGTGAGGTTCTTGGCGGCAGCGGCGGCAAGAGTCACCGGATCCGGCGGATTCAAGTCGGCAGGGGAGGCAGCGGTGTTGTTCGGTTCCTGCAGGGAAGCGAGGTGAGAGGCAGAGAGATCATGAGCGAGAGAGAGGACCAAAGAGGGAAAGGGGAGAGGTAAAGGGAGGCGCGGGTGAGGTCACGGTGGGTCTGTAGTTCGCCTAGGCCGCGACGAGGAGGAGGCCACCGGAGATGGCCGGATCGAGACAGTTCATGTCGGGGAGGCGAGGTGCAGGCGAAGCTTGCGGGCATGACGAAGGTCGTGGCGGGCGGCTGGAGGGTCGCAGGAGGAAGTGGATCCCAACGGCGAGGTCACGATGACCATAGGAGCTCTTGGCGCGAATCCCTGGTGTTCGACGACTGCAACCGGTTCCTGCGGTAAGAAGCAGAGGAGGGGAGTTGAGAGATGGAGGAGGATACACGAGGACAAGGAGAAAACATGAGGAAGAGGAGGCACGGCCTCGGTCGTGCTCGAGCAGACGGGTGGTGACGAGGCAAGGCAGTGGTGGTTGTAGGCGAAGAGAGGAGCTTGGGGAGCGAAGCAGGAGGAGGGGATCTGGGAGGACGAAGCTGGTTGGTTCGCTGGTGAAATCGAGGAAGGAAAAGAGGTGGCGACTGGGTGGCGTTGAGATTGAGGAGAAAGTGGGCGGCGGCGCTAGGGTAGGATCCCTAGAAATTAGGGGTTGGTCTTGGTTTAGACTAGTATATATAGCGGGTAGGTTAGACTAGGGGCTATCTCGTCCCTCCGATTGTAATCGGACGGACGAAAAAAATATGTTAGGAAGTCCAATTAACAAAATGGAGACGTTTTGTAGATGTTTGGGGTTGATCCGGATCCAATGGTGACGACTGCCCGGGTCGGGTCCGGGACAGATTTCGGACGCGCGCGCGAGGGGTCGGTGCACTGTGACGAGAGAGGTTAGGTTGGACCTGGAGGTAGGTCGTGGGCTGTGTAGACGGTCTCGAGCTGAGAGGAGAGAAGAGAGGGAGGCCCGGCGACTGTTTCCGGAGACCGAAAACGTCCGACGTTAGACCGGCTATACTGCCGCTATAGTTAATCGTTGGGGCGTCAAACGAACTCCGATTGTGATGTAACTTGGCAGGCAGTCTACCTACACTATAACAAGACCGCACTCCAACTCTCATCCCATTCTGAGAACATTTTCCGGCCACTTATAAAATACTATCTCGGACGTGCCGTGGGCGCGTGCAAGTGTGTCTGGGCTCAGAACGAACAACAGAGAGAACGAGGAGACCGGAACAGATGCAAGTTTCGAAAACATGATGATGCAATGCACATGATGACATGACAAGATGCAACGCGCAAGCAAATGACATGGCAACCACAGCGAATAACCGGAAGACACCTGGCGCATCGGTCTCGGGGCATCACAACACTCCACCACTACGAGAGGATCTCGTCCTGAGATCTAGAATGGCACCGGAGGGGAAAATGGAAGAGAAAGAGAAGAGGTAAAGCTATGTTGCTTCTTTGACAAACGAGTGAAACCACGAGCCTTGAGAGGTTGAACAAATTGAAAGAAAGAATGCAACGAGAATGAGCGAAGTTGAAAGCACTCCGTTAGGAAAAGGAACAAGGAAGAACAAATTCGAACAGCACTCTGGTTGGAAAGATATGCAAGGCTTGATAAAACGGAGAACTTGAGCAGCGGGCACACACTCCGGTTAAATGGATAAGCAAAAGGAAAGAACATGATCTTGACAAAACAAGATGATGGGTCTTAGAGAGCAACATCACAATGCCTCCGGAACGAAATAATAGAAGTTGGATCGTCGGAACAAAAGAACGGAGAAGAAAATGGCAACTTCTGCCACAAAAGAGCTTGAAAAGCATCCTTGCAAGAACGGTATAACGAAATTGTTGGAAAAACCAACAACGAAACGAATAAACTTGTAGTGGGCTTATGAAAAACTACTTAAAATTATGAGGTGAAATTCTGCCACTAACGGAAACCAAGATTGGATTGATATCAACAAGGAGACGAGAAACTTATTTCACCGGGGGAATAGATGAATTACATAAGTCATTTCTGAGCACCATAGATACCAACAATCCTTAGGGAAGGCTTTAGGTGAAAAATTACCCAAGATAACTCCAACGAAGAGGTTGATGGATTTAAAATATCTCATTCTTAACAACATGTGAATCATGAAACATGAACTCAAATTATCAAGAATGACATAATACCACCTCCAATGATATGGTAGAAGGAATTGCACGCCGGATTGCACGAAGAAGAATACTTGAGCTCCTTTAGAAAAGAATCTCAATGAACACTTCGAAAAGGAATTAAATCCTTGATGAACCAACATGTAGGGCTTCCATGAAGAACTCCGTAAACAAAAGGATAATGAAAAGAAAGAGAAGTTGAAAACACAAGGTGAAACCTTGTAATGATTAGATGGATCTTCATGACGATATAATTGAGAGAGGTTGGAACTCCGGGAAAAGAAAAGATGAAACAAATGAAACCGAGAATTTGATGAGCCTCCGGAATAAGGAGTTAATCACTTGGATGAAAACAAGAATAAGAATTACATTATGCTTATCCTTCACCAATTTAAATTGATGACAAACAATGGATTTGGCACACTACTTATTCTCGTAGAAAGGATTAAGAGAGATATAGCGCAAACTTGAGAAGGTATTGAACGAACCACTGGAAGGGTTGAAACAACGAATAAATTGATATGGTGACCAAGGAAGAGAACTCTTGAACGGACCACCGTAAGAATTGAAAATGAACGAAGTAAAGGGATGAATCACCGGGAAGAATTGTAAAAAGAACGAAGATACTTGAGAGGATTTAGATACAAGGGAACGGAGAGATCATGAATTGATTAGAAAATATTTGAATGATGCACCGGTAAGATTTGGAGAATGATAGCTGAAAGCTGAGAATAAATAATATTTGAAAAGATGGCCTTCGAAGGAAATAAATGGAAAACAACTCATGAAATGCTCCGGGTGGGTGAAAAGAATTTTGACAATCGAAAAACAATTATGAGAGGATGGTCTTGAACTAGAGCCACGAATCTCTGAGAGAACGGATAAGATATGGATGTAAAACTCTTCTTCGGTCTTCAAATTCTGAGAATTACGACGGGGCACACCACGAAGAATTGTTGAAGCACTCCGTAATGAAGAAGAATGGAAAAGTTGAACCAATGATGAAAAGAATTTGAAAGATCTTGGAGAAAGGCACTTGACTGATGAAAATTCATTCTTATGTCAAAACTTCGAAAGGAATTTGAGGATAGCTCCGGACAAATAAGAAGAGTCAGGTAAGATCCTGGGAAAAGACCTGTGTGTTAGGGCCCACTCACAAGAAACACCGTTGAAAAGGTCGCTTGGAAGATAGATTGCACCGGTTGAATTAAAAGGCTTGAATGAGATAACATCCTTGAGATATCTTGAACGGATTGATGATCGAAACGTGAACCTTCTGAGATATCTTCAGCACTCCGGAACAAAAGAATAGCGAGAAATGAATGAATATGAGGAGCACCGGCATGAGAAGGTATTTGAAAACGAGGAAAAAGTTATATCAATAACGTTTGAATTGAATCCACCGGAGAAGAAAGAGAACGAACAATAATGAAATTGTAGAGCATCTTCATAAGAATCACCGGATAAGAACATTGACTGAAAGGAATGGAGAGACTTCACATTAATAAGATGGATATTAGATTAAGAAATCTGAGTCCTTGAAGAAAAAGGGTGGGAGGGTGGGAAAACAAAGGCAATTTGGGACGGATGAAACAAACAGCGTTGAGAAGAACTGATAATTGATCTTGCTGATGTTGAAATGATCGGATCCACTTGAAGCGAGACACACCGATTCAAAAGAAATTGAGATGGCAACCTCGAAGATCAAGAAGGATTTGTATTCGCATAGGAATATGAGAACACCGCTTAGGAAAAGTATGGAATCAACATTTGACTTCGAAGCAACTCGAATACCACAACTCAAAACAAAACAAGGATTGACTTGCAAAATAAGCCGGAACAAACATATGATAGAGATTTCATCCGAAGTTTTCATGGTGGGGCCTACACGGGCTCGATCGTACAGCACCATCATATACAAGGCAGAGCACATGACATACGAAGCGTCCCCGAGTCGGCATAGCCAAGGACTCTTTAAGACACAGCGAGACCACTGTAAAACCGACCATGGATAGGCGGACCACTAGACGTTGAACCGCAATTTCATATCATACCTCTGTCAGAAAGATATCCTAAGAGCTACTTGAATTCCCACTTATAAACTCCTGAAATTTTCCGGTCATGCAATCGGGTGTTGGGGATACAGGGGAAGCATAATATCTCACCCAAAACTAACAAATCCTACATCCAGCTGTATCCATCCTTCAACACATAACCAAGAACCTTCAGAAATCATTTACCTCAACCTTCGAAAAGCATCCGTTATACGAGTTCTGGCATACTCACGAACTCCCGCCCAGTACTGGGTGGCGTCGAGGTTATCTCACCAACAACTGCATAAAAGAGATTTTTGATGTTGGCGAAAGTAAACTCAAGTATTCTAGAACTGCAACGATAAAATTGTGACGACAACACCTCGGAGCTCAACTCCCCGGGACACTGCCACAACCCCTAAATGTCAGGAGGCACCAAGAATAATGTTCTCGTCAGAAAACCATCGGAACGATTCCAAGAAACCCGCGTGATCCTAAAAAATTTTTAGTGAAAATTGAGGAGAGAAGATTCAAAACTCTATGTCAGAATGCCTCACCAGAGCGATGAAGGGACTGGGGAGTAAAAAGAATTCCTAACTCTCCGATATATATCATCCTAAATGACTCAAAACATTTTTCTAGACTCAACAACGCCAACGATTCGATCAAGCAGGGGGCTCCTAAGGTCGGGGAAGGCTCTGATTACCAACTTGTAACGCCCTCGATGCGGCTATATCTCCCATGTGTCGAAGCAAGACTTAGAGGCATAACCGCATTGAAAGCAATGTCGCAAGTGAGGTAATCTTCACACAACCCATGTAATGCATAAGGGAAAAGATACATAGTTGGCTTACAGTCGCCACTTCATACAATACATGAATAAAGCATTACATCATCCAGATACAAACAAGGTCCGACTATGGAACCAAAATAAAAGAAGACTACCCCAAGTGCTACACAGATCCCCGATCGTCCCGACTGGGCTCCACTACTAATCAACTGGAAACGGAACAACACAAAGAACGAGATCTTCATCGAGCTCCTCCTTGAGCTTGGTTGCGTCATCTGCATGGTTCAACGGCACCTGCAAGCTGGTTTTGGAAGTATCTGTGAGTCACGGGGACTCAGCAATCTCACACCCTCGCGATCAAGACTATTTAAGCTTATGGGTAAGGTAAAAGGTATGAGGTGGAGCTGCAGCAAGCGACTAGCATATATGGTGGCTAAACATACGCAAATGAGAGCGAGAAGAGAAGGCAAAAGCACGGTCGAACAACTATGATCAAGAAGTGATCCTAGAACAACCTACGTCAAGCATTACTCTAACACCATGTTCACTTCCCGGGCTCCGTCGGAAAGAGACCATCACGGTTACACACGCGGTTGATGTGTTTTAATTAAGGTCAACTTCTGGTTTTCTACAACCGGACATTAACAAATTCCCATATGCCCATAACCGCGGGCACGGCTTTCGAAAGTTCAATCCCTGCAGGGGTGTTCCAACTTAGCCCATCACAAGCTCTCACGGCCAATGAAGGATATTCCTTCTAGCAGGAAGGCCCGATCAGACTCGGAATCCCGGTTACAAGACATCCTCGACAATAGTAAAACAAGTCCAGCAACACCGCCCGAATGTGCCGACAAATCCCGATAGGAGCTGCACATATCTCGTTCTCAGGACACACTCAGATGAGCTCTCCATACAACTAAAACCAAACCTCAAGTTTCCCCGAGGGGGCGCTGCACAGGGCTCTAGTTTGGACCAACACTCAGAGGAGCACTGGCCCAGGGGGGTTTAAATAAAGATGACCCTTGAGTCCGCGGAACCCAAGGGAAAAAGAGGCTAGGTGGCGAATGGTAAAACCAAAGTTGGGCATTGCTGGAGGAGTTTCATTCAAGGCGAACTGTCAAGGGGTCCCCATTATAACCCAACCGTGTAAGGAACGCAAAATCCGGGAACATAACACCGATATGACGGAAACTAGGGCGGCAAGAGTGGAACAAAACACCAGGCATAAGGCCGAGCCTTCCACCCTTTACCAAGTATATAGATGCATTAATTAAATAAGAGATATTGTGATATCCCAACAAGTAAACATGTTCCAACAAGGAACAACATCTCCATGTTCCAACAAGGAACAATACTTCAATCTTCACCTGCAACTAACAACGCTATAAGAGGGGTTGAGCAAAGCGGTAACATAGCCAAACAAAGATTTGCTAGGATAAGGCGGGTTAGAGGCTTGGTTCAACAATATGGGAGGCATGAGAAGCAAGTGGTAGGTATCGCAGCATAGGCATAGCAAAAGAGCGAGCAACTAGCAAGCAAAGATAGAAGTGATTTCGAGGGTATGGTCATCTTGCCTGAAATCCCGCAAGGAAGAAGAACGAGTCCATGAAGAAGACAAACGGACGTAGTCGAACGGGTCCTCACAAACGCGACGTTATCGGAACCAACCCGAAGAAACAACACCGAAAAGAAGCACACAACATAGTAAACAATCACGACATAAGCATGGCATGATGCACAACCAAGTATGATGCATGTCCGGTTTAATAAAGCATGGCATGGCAAAAGAGCACAAGCAATCCTACAAATTAAGTGGAGCTCAATATGCAACGGTGCATATTGACGAAACACCACGTCAAGTTATTTAGTTCGATCTCGTTTATGTACCCAACAATATTAAATGTTGTTAAACATGGCAAGAGGGTGAAGCAAAGTAAAACTACCTATCAAGTCAAGTTTAAATGAGGCCGGAAGCAACGAACAACAATTCCGGGAAATCCCCATATGCATATATTAGGTTTGGTACTGGTCTGCCCGAAACCATATTTTATAGTTATTGAACATGCAAGATGATGCCACCATGTTAAACTAGGCATTTTTCTACCCCATTTACATATAAAGATTATTTAAAACTGAGCTACGGTTATTTAGTTATGATTTAAACCGTTTTAGCAAGTTATTTAAGCAAATTAAAACAAACAGCATTTTAAACATAGATGAAAGTTGCGTATTATTAAACTAGATGAAAAACTAAGCAAGTTTCATATACAAAGTTTTTACATGTGATGCTTAGTTTGTGAGATATTAAATGCATGAAGGCTAAGGGGTTTTCTGTAAATCTGCAAACTCGGTAGTAAATAGGAAATTTGTTTTGTGGAAAAAAATGAAACGGGCCAAATCTGGTCAGCCCAACAGTGCACAGGGAGCGGGGCTGCTCACATCGGGTTGAGGCCCAGTCAGGGAAGAGGCTTGGCAGGCGGAGCGCCGCTGGGCCTGGCAGCTGGGCCGGTTGGTGGACCTCACGCAAGACACGGCCCAGGCGCGGGTCTTCTGTGGTCAACGCAACGAAGAGGGAGCGCTCGTCCTCGACTGAAACGAAGCAGTCAGCAGCGGGGCGTGAGGTTCAGAGTGGCAGCGGCGGCTGAAAGAAGCGGGTCCAGGGCAGAACGTCGTTCTCCGGCAAGGTTCTTGGCGGCGGCGGGGGCAAGAGTCACCGGATCCGGCGGATTCAAGTCGGCAGGGGAGGCAGCGGTGCTCATCGGTTCCTGTAGGGAAGCGAGGTGAGAGGCAGAGAGATCATGCACGAGAGAGAGGACCAAAGAGGGAAAGGGGAGAGGTAAAGGGAGGCGCGGGCAAGGTCATGGTGGGTCTGTAGTTCGCCTAGGCCGCGACGAGGAGGAGGCCACCGGAGATGGCCGGATCGGGACAGTTCATGTCGGGGAGGCGAGGTGCACGTGAAGCTTGCGGGCATGACGAAGGTCGTGGCGGGCGGCTGGAGGGTCGCAGGAGGAAGTGGATCCCGACGGCGAGGTCACGGTGACCATAGGAGCTCTTGGCGCGAATCCATGGTGTTCGACGGCTGCAACCGGTTCCTACGGTAAGAAGCAGAGGAGGGGAGTTGAGAGATGGAGGAGGATACACGAGGACAAGGAGAAAACATGAGGAAGAGGAGGCACGGCCTCGGTCGTGCTCGAGAAGACGGGCGGTGACGAGGCAAGGCAGTGGTGGTTGTAGGCGGAGAGAGGAGCTCGGGGAGCGAAGCAAGAGGAGGGGATCTGGGAGGACGAAGCTGGTTGGTTCGCTGGTGAAATCGAGGAAGGAAAAGAGGTGGCGACTGGGTGGCGCTGAGATTGAGGAGAAAGTGGGCGTCGGCGCTAGGGTAGGATCCCTAGGAATTAGGGGTTGGTCTTGGTTTAGACTAGTATATATAGCGTGTAGGTTAGACTACGGGCTATCTCGTCCCTCCGGTCGTAATCGGACGGACGGAAAAAAATATGTTCGGAAATCCGATTAACAAAACGGAGATGTTTTGTAGATGTTTGGGGTTGATCCGGATCCAACGGTGACGACTGCCCGGGTCGGGTCCGGGACAGATTTCGGACGCGCGCGCGAGGGGTCGGTGCACTGTGACGAGAGAGGTTAGGTTGGACCTGGCGGTAGGTCGTGGGCTGTGTAGATGGTCTCGGGCTGAGAGGAGAGAAGAGAGGGAGGCCCGGCGACTGTTTCCGGAGACCGAAAACGTCCGACGTTAGACCGGCTATACTGCCGCTATAGTTAATCGTTGGGGCATCAAACGAACTCCAATTGTGATGAAACTTGGCAGGCGGTCTACCTACACTATAACAAGACCGCACGCCAACTCTCATCCCATTCTGAGAACATTTTCCTGCCACTTATAAAATACTATCTTGAACATGCCGCGGGCGCGTGCAAGTGTGTCTGGGCTCAGAACTAACAACAGAGAGAACGAGGAGACCGGAAGAGATGCAAGTTTCGAAAACATGATGATGCAATGCACATGATGACATGACAAGATGCAACACGCAAGTGAATGACATGGCAACAACAGCGAATAACCGGAAGACACCTGGCGCATCAGTCTCGGGGCATCACACTGGCCCTGTTATTCCTCCATGGGTCCATTAAGTCATTCAAAATCAAAAACTCTCTTGCATGCAATTCTTGGTCGACTAACTGGTTTTCATCAGGCATAGCCCAGTGCTCCTATCTTGGGAGCCCATCCACCTCTTCTTCAATGACATCATTATCATTAAGAGCCAGTTGAAGATTCAGGTTATTATTCTGATTTGGAGCTCCATGGTCCTCTTGCTCATGGTGTTGTAGAGGGCCAGAAAGTGATTATGCTAGTTCTAATTGAAGTTGTCTTGGGCAGGGATGGGGTGAGGATTTCCAAACATGTGGACTGGGTCGTCATTTGGAGCTTCTCTGCCCAGGATGTTGTCCTGTAAAATCACCACTGGTACAGTAAGAGTAGCCGTCTCATCTCCCTCTCCAATAGCTATGCTGGCTAGTATATCTCTCAGCTCTTCCACTTTGATCTTGACCATGAGGTTGGCACGAGTGCTTTTGTTTTTGTGCCACATCACAAATTTGCCAAATTTGCAAAAAAACATTATTCATCTCGTAGATATTGCGTCTATCGAGTGGGAAGCCACAAAGAAGTATCCACACCTCCCTGCTAAGTTCTAGTTTCCTCCAGTTCATGCCTTGATTGTGTTTCTCAAAAATCACATGAACATCCGTAAACTGGTGTGGACTATTTCTGACTAACTCATCTCTATCGAATACACTGTCGAGCTTCACATATGCTTGACCGAAAGGGCGTGGAAAAATCTCAGGAAACCC
The DNA here is from genome assembly GCF_002162155.2 of Triticum dicoccoides. Taxonomy (NCBI): domain Eukaryota; kingdom Viridiplantae; phylum Streptophyta; class Magnoliopsida; order Poales; family Poaceae; genus Triticum; species Triticum dicoccoides. The sequence continues at coordinate 103,460,319 of NC_041380.1, read as the reverse complement.
CAGTTCCTTGACCTCCGTGAGAAATTAGACAGTACCTCTCTGATGGTGATGAACTGAACTAGCAGATTTGGCATCCGAACTATGGTGGCAATAGCCCATTCCTCATGCGCCGTCAGGACCGCTCCCACCAGGTTGCGGACACGAGTCGGCCTGCCTACGACATCAATGTTATGGTGGCCTGCCTGGATGAGTGGTGTTGGATCGAAGGGGAATGATGCCATAGTCGCCGCCGAGGAAGAGGATGGTGGCTAGATGGAGAGGTGGAGGGGTGGGGATTGCGCACTAGGTTGCGAGGCAGCAGCAAGCAGATGTTGTGCTATGGAAACAGTGGAGTGGGTGTAATGGTGGATACCCACTACGGTGGAGGAAACTGAAGCGTCTCCTCTGTTTACTTGGGTGGCAGAAGCACTGACCGGTTGATTAGTCGTAGTCCCGGCAACAGTGGTGACTTGCCTCAGAATTGTCTGGTCCTAGGCTGGGACGGTAATGGGCCGAGTATCTGTACTAGGATTGGGAGGCCCAGCAGAGTAGCAGTCCCAGGCAATGTGGCCCCATCTCTTACAGGACCTACACTTAATGTGATTTGTGCAGTTGGTCCTGAGATGGCCGAAAAGGAGACAACGAACACAAAAGAGCCCATTGACCGAATTTTGAATTGGCGTAGATCCCGCTCCCTTACCAGTAACTGCAGCTAGCCCTAGGCGACGATCATGGGCAGCAGATTGAGCACTCATAGAATCATGGGTATGATCTCTTTGAACTTTGTTAGTAGATTGAACATGATGGACAAATGTGGTGGGAGATCTAAGAGCGTGATGGTAAGATTTCCTAGGGTGATTCCATAAGACATGTGTCCACTCATCCTCCTTTTCTTGGAGGCACTGGTCGAGTTCCCAACAAGAGTCCCCCTCCCCCAGCGAAGAAAATTGGCGTTAAGCTCTAGCAGAGAGATGTTCCCTCCTTTCAAGATCAAAAATCCCACTTCTTTGGAAGAGACCGAGAAGCGGAATGACCAATTTTGGAGCAGTTGCACTTTGAACAGGCAAGCGTGACCTCCAAAGCATGCTAGAAGGATTGTGGCTACCGAATTCACGGTGAGCCTGATCCTTGATCGGGTGAATTCCGCCACCAATATGAATTCCTGTAGATCCTTTCCGTCTTCGTAGTTGACGGGGACTTCCCATTTCCTCCATACTTATTCCGTGAAGTCTTGTCCCTTGTCGAAGTTCAGATCATCAAGCGCCATCGGTGCCGGATTGGTGGACGCCGTGCCCGGGGTGGAACATGGCGTGGAAAGACGGTGGTCCGCCGCGCCCGATCGGCCAGTGGCACGGGACTAGACGTAGAAAGAGTAGTAGGTATGCTCTCGGTCTCTCCGTTGTGAGCCATGGAAATGGCGTGCATTTGCAAACTCATTACTCTCCTAGCATGATTTTACCCAATTGATCAAAGCCACGCGTCATTTTTTATCATGGCAAAGATGACGAAGGGAGCGGTGGATTTGTGTGGGAACACGCTATCATTTCTTTCATTCTAAATGGCGCAACAAACAAGCATGGTGAGTGATGTCATTGCCTTACGGTGTGGCATGTGTAGGTCCGATATGCCAATTTGCCACTCCTTAACGGATCTCTCGGCCGCCCACGATGGAGGTGTTGATCTTGTAACGTTGAAACCAATCGTTGACAAGGCCCCAAAAGCCTGAAAGTGAACTGGCACTTATAGAAAAGGTTCACCGAATTTTGCCAAAAAAAAGGTTCATAGAGGATTCGTTTTCCTTTTTGGTGCTCACTTGGACAAGTGGACGAAGGTCCAAATCCTATCTTGGATGGCTAACCAAAAAAAACTTACTTTTGAAGGCGCCCATGGTTGGAACTTTTGGACTCACATGGGATCATGTTTTGTTCTTCAACCTTGAGTTCCCTCTTGATGACTGCTTGAACCTTATCTAACAGACATGCGATCATCAGCTAATTCAGTTGTCCTACATTCCAGTACAACAAAGATGAATATTTGATGTGCGCGCAATAACGGCAAAATCTTGTTGTGTTAACTGAGACAGTGCCTAGCTGTAACTATGGTGGCTAAGCTAGCTAATTCTTTCTCTCCCTGTTGTTTTGCTTTGGTTCGGTAGATGTGTGCTTTGTACCTAACTTTGTTAGGCTTGCTTGTTTTGCATGCAGCTTTTGACTAATATAGAGTGGTTGGTGCAGTGGTACAATTTCTGAGACTTGGCAAGGTAAACTCCGTTGGCTTCTCGGATTGCATATGACTCAATTTTATTTTTGAAACAGCATGCCTAGCTAGCTGAGAAATATATATATTCTAAACTACACCATTTCAATCAGGGCTCTTCCCAATAATGCAGGGACTCGTCAAATAAAAAGTAGTGGGAAGGATAATGCAGACACATACCGAAGTACACCTCATTTCGTCACACATTCACACAGTGACATATACCTCTGTGTATTTATGTGTATATCAGAATGTACACCTCATTTCGTCAAATAAATAAGATAAGTATGAGCATAAATCGACAAATGCACGAGGGAAAACTGCCAGCTAGTACTCCCTCCATTCTAAAATATAGTGCGTCCGCGCTTCCCGAGGTCGAACTTTGACCATAAATTTAACGCACGAGACCGACTGCGGCGGGAGAAAAAGTTACATAATTAAAAACTTCTTTCGAATACGAATTCACTGATATAACTTTTGCCCCCGCCGCAATCGGTCTTGATGGTTAGATTTACGGTTAAAGTTGAAGCACAGGAATAGAGGAAGCACTACATTGTGGAATGGAGGGAGTAGTGATGTTTGCATGTCAGCTACCAAACTTGAGGGAGTCAAAGCGCGCTGCCAAATTTGCTTGCGACATCACAAACTCCTTGGCGAATTGTGGCAGGCCTTTCTACGAAATGGACAAGAGAGAAAGCAACTGGGAACGGCGCCGATGGGATGGCAATTGCGGTGGAGGTCTCTGTTCATGACATAACTAGCCCGCTCTTCAATGTTTCCTTCTGTTCAGACTCAATCAGCTACCACTGAGATTTTTGCAGCAGTTCCTTCCTGGTTTTCTTTTCTTAAAGGAAAAATAAACTACACCACATTACTGCACACAACTATGCATATCAAGGGCAATCGCTGACGTTCAAACGGTCCGCATCCACCCAGACCGGATGGTTCGGATGCATTTTGCCATCCAACGCGGTACCTCATTGATCCATGGACCGGTCCAGATTCCTGTTTTCTGCAAACAACAGGGCTTTGCACGTGTTCGGACCATTGCCACGCGCGCGTCGGACACCACGGACCCACCCAAAAATCTCTCCAACACCCGCGTGAAGCGGTTGCCACGTATTCATGTCGGCATGTCCCGTTCTAGAGCGCCAGCGCCACATTCATACCCGCTCAAAAGCGGACACGACGTCTCACTAGAGCCGACATTAGAGCGGCGCGCCTGTTGGGAGCGCCGCTCGGTCTCCGTGCATGTTCCAATGCCTGAGAAGTATGATCGGGACTGGACGGTTGTGCACCGCAATTATACTGGATCCCGTATGTCCGCCTGCTGGCATTAAACTGCCATGGAGACAGAAAACCTACTCGGCACCCGCGTTGACGCACCAATCCGCCTTTGCTGGCCGTAGCCCGCTATTTAAATGGTGCCTCCTTGCTCGTGACGACCAACACCACCGCACATGTGGGATAGTCTCTCCAGAGAGCATAAGCAGAAGTTGGTCGGCATTACGGCCGGCGTTACGGCCAGTCATGCACAACGGACCGTGACTGTGGCTTGCCGACTAGCTCACCGAAGGTCGATGATGAGGACCAGATGATGGATGAGGCGTCCGATGACAAGCCGACGCCCCTGACCGTGCAGCCGCCGCCTGCGGAAGAGCAGTCGACGCCGCATGTGGCGGTGTTCGTCAACGAGCACCGTGTCGCAGAGGGGCAAATCGCCAGCGAGTAGGCGAACGACAATGTTGTCAAGGGCACCAGCAGAGGGTGTTGTACGAGTCCATGTGGAGCGCCCGCAACATCCTCCGTGAGCGATGGCAGCTATGTGTCTTGCAGGCGAAGAGAGACACCCTATTCGTGGAGCTCCACACGGAGGTCACCGAGGAGGAGGTGCAGGCTGCTGCACACGTAGCATGCTCTGCACCAGCCACACCTCCACCGTGGTCCATTCCCCGTCGCCACGAGCATGAGGCTGGCATATCCACGTATGGTGTTGTCAATAAGGCAAACTCCAGCGAAGAAAAGTAGCACATGGGAAGCCGCCACAACTCGGATCCCAACACTGCTACTACATTTCTTCCCCTCCTATAGCTTCACTTTCCAGGGCTCACGACTAGTCAGTGAGCTTGCCAAACATGGGTAAGACATGTCATGGGAAACATACGCTGCTGTGGTCGATGATCATTTAGACTAGGTTAAAGAAACACTAGTCACTGATAGTTTAGTTGAAATATGTCAAAAACGTAATGGTTTTGGTCTGGTCTAGGTGAAAATCATCATGTTTGTGTAAAAATCGTCTGGTTTGTTCAAATCGGTTTGAAATGTATGTAGGCATGGTTGAACGGCCGGCTCCCGTATCACTGCTCGAGGACGCGTACGTGAACACATACCATGTCTGCTTTAGGGGCCCATGTTCGAGATGCCCTTAGAGCATCTACAACTTCGAACACCAAATTCAGAGCCTCAAACGCACACGAAAGCCCTCGGGCGTGTCCACGAGCAGTGACCAGGCAGCTCTCGATATTTCCTTCTTTGCATCAGAATACCTCATATTTCAAGCCTTAAATCCATAGAAAGCATGCAAAAGGAAAATCTATGTACTATGTAGATCAACTAAAACCTACACTTCCCTACTCATTGTCATTGGAGACGTCCACGATCTCCGTGTCGGGCTCCAGGTACATAGCGGCAACCACAACTCCAGCTCATGCGACTCCTCAATGCCGGCCTCCACCACCTCCTCCTCCTCCAGTTCGAAGAAAAGCTTGTTGATCTCTGCCCGTTCTTGCCATAGGCGCCGGTTGACTTCCACATAGGCCTCATCCAGGATGGCGGTCTGCTCTGCTGAAAGAGCATGGTACCCCCATGTGTGGTTTTGGTAATTTATGCCATTCTCTATGGACTAATGGTTGCCTTGACTTATATCTAAAGGATTTGTCCATAGGAATTTCTTGAGGTTCATGTGATGGTTTCGAGGAATTTATGAGATGACCAAGGTTCAAGGAATTATCCAAAGATTGGTAATGTAGAAGACATGATACAAGGTTGATCAAGACTAAGTCGAAGTGTGAATCAAGTTGATCAACACGCAAAGCATAGAAGATGTACCGGAAGGGATCAAGTGATCCCATGGTATGGTTGTGGTGTGCAAGTTCCAGTGGAGCATCACGAAGAGATTGCGTCCTTGAAGCTTGATGTCCATTGTGGTGACAATGGACTTGTGAAGATGTGCCAAAGAGTGGCTCCCCATAGTGGAGTATGAGGGAGCAATCAACTAGTCTTCATCGAGAGCGCAATCAGAAAAGGTGGTCCAACTTGAGGAAGTCAAGATCGTCATCATCTAGATCAAGTGGACTATGTGCAAGGAAAAGTTTTTCCCTTGATAGGTTTTCTATTTTACCGGTCTCATGGTGGTAGTTGGGAGACCGGTTTGTAGGGTCGATTGTCGTACTATCAAGGGGGGCTCTCGAGTGAGTAGCTTGATCCTATCGTTTGTAGAGAGTTCAAACCATTGCATCTTTGCATCATATTTATTGGTTCTTGTTTGATGTTTCCCTTTATGAGTTTTAGAGCTTATGGCCATCTTCATGACAAGCTCGAGTTCAATGAAAATGGAGTTCATATGCATCTTCTATGATGTTTTTGATGTTGGAGTTTATGTCGGTTCTTCATCATAGAGGTTTCACATCTCTATTTCATAGGCATATCTTTGCTATTGGATAGTACTTGTCGTCATCTATCCAACAAGCTTGAGTTTGCTGTATTCGGAGCTCATTTGCAGAAATTATGGCAGTTCAGGTTTTCCTACTTCCATCTGTTCTGCTGAGGCCTTTCTGTTGCTCTCTAGCGGTAGTACCGCTCTAGGCAGCGGTGGTACCACTTGCGCGGTACTTCCGCGGTTCCAGTGTTGTGGGCATTACCGCTTGTTTTCAGGCTACTGGACTCTTTAGCGCTTCAGCAATAGTAGGGTGGTAGTGGCGAGCGGTAGTACCGCTCCAGCGGCACTACGACTCACACTTCTACCTCACTACCGCAACTTTGCATGTGGCCCTAGGAATTTAAGCGATAGTACCGCTAAGGTAGAGCGGTAGCCCCGCTTGTGCGTTACTGCCGCATTCTATCTCCGCTTACAGTTCCCCTTATCTTTCTGCTTCTGTAGTCCCTCACAGGTTTCACGGTACTAGGGCGGTAGTACTGCCAAGTAGTACCGCATCGTGCAGTACTACCGCTCTGTCAACCAACTTAGTACCGCGGTACCTTCTAGAACTGCCACATGAAGCAGTAGTACCGCTTCTAAGAGTGGTAGTACCGCTTGTGCACAGGCAGAGAGCATAACGGTTGGATTTTTCCCCATCTATAAAAGGGGGTCTTCTTCCCCAATGGTTCTTATCCTTCGAGCTCGTATTTTCTCCCATTGTTGACCTTCTTCGAGCTTGCTATCTCTCAATCCCTCCAATGTTTCTTACTAGTTTTTAAGGGAAAAGAGAGAAGAGATCCAGATCCACACTTTCACCAATCACGTTCTCCTCTATGTGAGGGGAACTCCTTGGATCTAGATCTTGGAGTTCTGGGTGTTCTCCTTGTTCTTCCTCACATATTCCTCCTTAGCTGTTGTTGTGGTGGTGGATTTGGGAGTGAGGGACTTAACCACTTCGTGTGTTCTTGCCATTGCATTAGTTGCATCGGTTTGAGTTCTCCACGGTGATATGTGAAAGTGAAAGTTGAGAGCTTATTACTCTTGGGTGTTTGGGCACCCTAGAACTTGTGCCTCTTAGGTGCTTGGGCACCCTAGACGGTTTGTGGTGTCGCGGAGCTTAATCATTGTGGTGGAAAGCTCCAGGACAAGCATCGAGGTCTCTAATTAAGTTGTGAAAATTGCCCCGAGAAATTTGTACGGGTTTCGGTGACCGCCCCCAAGGGTTGCCAAAGTCTGCGGGTCCGGTGACCGCCCCCAAGGGTTGCCATTTGTATGGGTTCGGTGACCGCTCTCAAGGGTCCCTTAGTGGAATCACATCATTTTGCATTGTGCGAGGGTGTGAGGAGATTACGGTGGTCCTAGTGGCATTTTGGGGAGCATTGTGCCTCCATACTGCTCCAAACGGAGATTAGCATCCGCAAGGGTGTGTACATCGTCATCTTTGTGTGCCTCGGTTATCTCTTATCCGAGCCCTTTACTTATGCACTTTACTTTGTGATAGCTATAGTGTTTCATGTTATATATCTTGATATCACTTAGTAGTTTATCTTGCTTAGCATAAGTTGTTGGTGCACATAGGTGAGCCTAGTTGTTTTAGGTTTTATGCTTGAGAAATTAAACGCTAGTTTTATTGCGCATTTGTTCAAGCCTAAACCGTAATTATTTTAAAGCGCCTATTCATCCTCCCCCCCTCTAGGCGACATCCAAGATCTTTCATCCGCCATCTCCGCTGCTTGGGTAACCTCGAACTTCGCCATGGCGTCCTCCTTGGCGAAGCCCGCAAACGGCCCTGACTCCAGCGCGTCCTCCTCCTCCAAATCCACCCCTTCCATGGGCTCTCGTTG
>NC_041380.1:103396798-103452198 GCF_002162155.2 Triticum dicoccoides | reverse complement strand
TGGAGGCAAGCGAGCTGCGATCGGGGCGACGCGCCTAGCCCGGATCTCCTCGAGCATCTGGAAGCGTCGCTCCACTGTTAGCATAGCATACATGATCTTCCTCTGCCGGGTCATGGCGGAGGTGGACGTCGAGGGAAGTGGGAGGTGGAGAAGGAGAAACGTGGATGGGCTCAGGCTCGGCTCAGGCTGCGAGCGCGAAGAGGGAGGAAGCAGGTGTGGCTAGGGTTGGGGACGTCGTCCAGCTTTAATAACCGAACTTTCGCCCTCAGGCGGCGAGCCGGAGCGGCGCCACGCGGCATTAACACCCCCATCGGAGGAGACGTCCATCAGACCGTTGGGTGTCAGGGTGATTTCGTGTGGGACCTAGTCATTAATTCGATGTGGCGGACGTGACCGACCCCTCCATATCTGCCTCAGATATGGGGTGGATATAAGGGGTGGCGATCAGCCCGCGCATTTGAGGCCGGCTTAAAACGCCCGAGTGGATCATTTTTTGGCCGGTAAGTGATCAGGCCGTCTGTCATGACGTTTGATACTGATTTGAAGCACCCGGCTATAGATGCTTTTAGGTGTCATGGTAGCCGTGCAGTACCCGGACTATCATTTGCGGTCACACATTAATCAGGCGTTCAGTCTTTCATTTGTGCACATTACAGGTGGCCTTGTTCAGTTTTTCATTTGTTGAGGGCATTGATCCCCCAACCTCAATATTCATACAGACATTACCCCGTAAAAAAAGATATTCATAGACATTGTCTCCTAAATTTTACTACTTTCTCCAATCTATGTTAATTGTTCCTTGTGTAATAAATTAGTGATAGTTTATATGAATAGAAGGAAGTAATAAATCTAATTAACCTAGAACACTAGGAGTACACGTGTTCGTACAACGACAGGACGTATCATTAAATTTTCCATTTACCGTCCGTGCTTGTTTGCCTGTGAGCTGGGAATAAAATAAAATGTCCATTTTGTATATATTCGTGAGAAGAGTGGAAGGGCGACCCAAGTCGTCGAACTAGTTCGTCAGAAAATGATGCCTAATTATTGAACCCCAGAGTTGCTAATTCTACACGGCACGAATATGCTACGACCAATCACTTCCGGGTTGACAGGGATCGGTGTGCCCACTGGGTTGGGGCAACGTTGAATTATTGTTGTACCTGCTTGATGCCTCAACTAATTGGGTAACTAGGAGAATACGACTCCGAGGAGAGACGCCGAAACGAGTCAGCATCGCGTCGTCCGAACCTAATCTTGAAAAATGGAAAGGGAGAGGAAAAACTTGCCACGCGCGCGTACGTTTACATCCAACAGTAAACTTCATGTGAAATGTACAGACGCCTGCATCTGCAACTAGGCAAGCAAGGGAGTGGGGCGGCTAGCTTTGCACAGTATTATTTTGTAGTACTAAATGGACTTAATCCGCTCACGCACTCCCTCGAAAGGTTATTTCGCAATCTGGTCCGTCCTATCCACGCCTAACATTCATGTGTCCAACTTGTATACCACCTCGCCTTTCCCACGGGCGTGTTTGACTTCCACAGGAGCGGAGTCAGGAATTGAACATAGGAGGGAGGGGGGTGGCAATAATAAAGTACGGATTGATTTCGTGGATTCACAATCATAATACGCTTTTTTCGTGAGTTTACGCTTTCAGTTTTTTTAGATGGCAATAATAAAGTACGGATTGACTTCGTGGATTCACAATCATAATACGCTTCTTTTCGTGAGTTTACGCTTTCAGTTTTTTTATCTATATTATTTTCTACATCCGAGGTGATACTATTCTTTGACTTTTTGATTTTTTGGTCATCCGTGTACCAAAAAATAAAAATAAATTGTCAAAGTCATAATTCGAACACATGACCTTCGCCATGAGCCGAACATGGGCTAGCCATACCAGCAATCCACTATTTGTGTGTATATGCGATCAGAAATCAGATGTACGTGCGCTCTCTTGGCCGGCACATCCACCCTTCGCACAACAGCTCCGGTTGAGATGCTTCTTCCGGCCCAAGGCCCAGGCGGGCAGCATACAATGAATAATCTCACGTTCGTTTGTCATATTTCCTTAAAAAATAGAAGAGAAAACGATCATCTGCCCATTAAATAATACCACATCGCTCTCTCATATGTAGTTACATCGATTTATATACATCTATTCTTCTTAATCAGTAAGTCACCTCAGAAGCTAATACTAATACAAAGAGGAAGAGAGGATCATTGCCTCTTCTCAGAAGCTAATACAGAGAGGAAGAGAGGGGCGTTGTATTAAAAAATTAAGAGGTAGGCCTAAATGTGCAAAAGCCAAGCGAACCAATGTGAAGCAGTTGATGGTCGGCTACAAATGAAATGGGCTGGGAAAGAGCATTGCTGACGCTACTGTTTCAAAATATTATTATTTTCCATTTTACTTTTAAATTTAGCTCATTCATCAGGTCTAAATTTATTAATAATGCTATTTCTTCTAATTTTAATTTTAAATTTCAGAATGAACTAATAAGTATTAACTAAATTGACTCGGGACCACATGTCATGTTTCAAATTGGCATCCTGAAAACCCCTACGCTCAATCGAGCCATTGCTCGGCATGTCGTCCATTGTTTTTCAAGCTCACAATTCATGCTGAATGATCATTGATTGTCATGTTAAAATAGAGGACATGCACCTGTGATTGCTTATCACATTAGAGACGTGTGATATTTTTTATTTCCCGTTGCAACGCACGGGCATGTTTGCTAGTCGAAACTAAAAAAGATTGCAGCCCACGACCCCTTATAAACGACCTCCTTGATAATTATCTTTGTGTATAGATCATCCATATATACAACTAACATATTTAATCAGGAAATACATGTTATCGATTAGGGGCATTTTTTTTAAAGAGATGTCTAATTAGTAAATTAACAGAGATCCTCTTACATGCTTGATTAATAGGCTGTTAAGTTGTAATCCAGAGAAAAGAATGAACCAGCTGCAACGGATATTGGGATATTGTATGGATATTGTATGTCGACGTACCTTTCAAACGGAGCTTTAGATCATGAACAAACGGAGCCTTGGTGTGTTTGGTTGAGGAACCAAGTAGAATGTAATGTCATGGTTCCATTCCATTAGAATGGGTCCATTCCATTCTTGTGTTTGGTTGCAGTCAAATGATGGAATGGAATGGTTCCGTCTCACTCTTTGGTTGAAGGAATGGAACAAAGACAAATTTGATTCAGCTCATCTCTCTTGAATGGTGAAACTCTCATATATGCATGACATCCTTGATTTTAATATATACTCATGCCATATATCAAGAAGTCAACTACCAATACTATACAATTTTGAACAAATATGTCTAAATTTTACCTCACATCTCTCTTGAAAAGATGAAAAATTTGAAGAAAATCAAAACCAGGATGAACTACTATTTCTTCCATCCAATGAAAAGGTTAGAAACAAAATTAATTAAAAACTCTTAGAACTAGTAGAGGTGAGGTTCTTCTGGATGAACGTCACACATTAGTCCCTAAAACCAATCCAGATCGGTGAGATGTCCAACTCCCTCCTCCCTGGTGCCGCCCTTCGACACTAGACTTGCTTGCATGTCATCGCCAGCTCCCTCCTCCCTGCCAGCGCTGTTGATCTACTCATGTGCTTTTTGCTGCGTTGTAGCCGCTGCTCTACTCCCAGCCAGATCGGCAACAAAATCTGCGCTGCAGCGTTGCAGCTGCTCTGCTCTCTTCAGGCGTGATGAAGGACTCCGGGCGGAGGTAGTCCACGCTGGGTCATGGCTTCCTTCGCAGTCGCCGTTGCCGGAGACCATCTCCCCGCCCACCTCACCGGTACCAGACGCCATACCTGCTTGCCCGCCGCCCCGATCCTAGTTCGCCGCCGGGGAGGGAGAGGCGGTGCCATGGGAGTCGCCAGCGCTGGTGGAAGATCGACATGGGGAGAGAGGCGGGCGGCGGCGCTGAAATAAAGATGGGGATTGGGCCTTTGGGTGGGGTGAGTGAGTCGGGGGGAGAGGCGAGGTGCAAGAGCGGTTCCGCGTGGTTCCTCCAAATCGGAGGTACCAGCACATTCCGCATATAGAGGGAATATGCCGTTCCCTAGAACGAGTAGGTTCTCGTTCCTCGACCCAACCAAACAATGGAATGACCCCGGGGACGAAACGGACCCGTTACGTTTCACCTAATGACTCGAACCAAACATACCCTTAGATCATGAACACATACACGACGGACTCAATGACATACGGCTCAACAAAGCGGTTAACACCATGGAGAAGCTGGAAGCAACTTGGTCCTTGCGGGGTCTCCTAGCGCCACCAGCACCGGCAAACGGAAGCAGTGCGTGGTGGTTGGTTGTCGGGCGGGTGGGATTGGAGGTGCAGCGAGCCATTGAGTGGCGGCAAGAAACCCTAGCTCCTAGCGATGGGAGATCCATTTTGGATCAGATCAACGTATAGAGTTCGAAACAATCAAACTTGTAGGCCTCCTGCTCACCGGTGGTCAGAATGGGAAGATGGGCCACTATTTGGGCTTGGCATGCATGGTCTATTGATTAAACATTACTTTTGGGATGAATTGCTAATTGAGTTGTAATTATCTCCGGCCAATTAGCGCATATAACATAAAATACTAGTACTATGGCCCGTGAGACATTGAGGGGGGCCAATCATTGGGGGTGTCTAGCCCCTGCTCGCTCCCTTGTCTCCGCCCCTGGACTTCCGCCCATATGGTACGGGTTAGAAACGCCCGTCCGTTAAGCGCGACACCTGAATATCAATTGTGAGCGTTTAGGACATCCGATTTTCTGAGTTACTCTCCCCTTCAGAATAAGTGTCTCACGTTCGTCAGATGTTGATATAGCCACCGGGTCACCACTCCTTCCTCTCCCTTCCCTCCGCCACTGCCGGTGGTCGGCGCCGGGCATAGCCTGTGCGTGTGACGGCGGTGGCGGCGGAGGCACTCCTCCCTCTCGTGGGTCATAGGGTGACGCGGGGCGCCCTGGCTCGAGGGTGTGACCCTGATCTGGACTGCGGCGACGCCAGTCTGGTTAATGACGGCCTAGATCTAGAATACGGTGATGTGACGACCGGCCGGTGTCCTAATGGCGATTGTGGTGGCAGTGTTGGTGACGGCGATGATTGTGGCACGGCGGCATCGGAGGTGGCGCGGGCTGCGGGCGAGGCGGCCTGCTCTATCTGGGCGGCGGCGGCGACGGCGCGCCATCTGCCTTTGGATCGGCGGTGGCGCGCGTGGAGGGCCTGATGGTCGCGTCGGCGGCACCTCCGGTTAGATCTGTTCTCACCGGTGCAGCCGATAGTGGTGGTCATCTCTTCCGTCAGAGGTGGCCGGCCTGCGGCTGGGTGGTCGAATCTCGAGATTTGTCATCTTGCCCCGGCTACGAGTCGGGGAGACATAGTTGCTGGTGAAAACCGAGCCGTTGATGGGCGATGGCAGCGTTTTGCGCCATACCCTTGATGAAGGGGTCGTCGTGTAATTGTTGTCGACCCACTCGTGCTGCTTCGGGAAAACCCTAAGATCTGATCTTCCTGATCGGACGATGGCGGTATTACTGTGTCATTTCTCTATTGAGAGCATCGTTTGTGGAGTAGCGCTAGAAGACATAGGCAGGAGGTGGAGCGGCTTCATCTTGCACGGAGCTTCGGTGGAGCTGTCAAGTCATGCCTGACCGACAGGCGCTACGCCGAGTCATGCCTAGTTGGCAGGTGCTACGCACGATGGATCTTTCAGAGTCTTCTTGTCTGGATGGACGAGCATAGGGCAGTGGCGCCGTTGGGCGCCGTGGTGGCGTCGACGGATGTCCGGACTAGCAAGGATGATGCGGATCTCTCTCCTAAAGATGGGTCAGTGGTTCAATGATGATGACGGCTTTTAAAATGTATGCACGTGGTGTGCGCTTTAGGTAGGCTGCACCAGATGTTGGTCCCGATACGTTATGTGGATTGATTGGCGGCGACACCAGTTTTAGATATGGGAGTGAGAGCACTCCACATTATTGAATTTGTAGGTGTGAGTGGTGGCTTCGAGTGGATTGATATATGTTCTTGTTAAACCTTTGTGAAATAATTAATAAAGATGACTGCACGCATCAATTAATGTAGAGGCCGGGGGTTTAACCTCCTTTTCTTAAAAGAAGTTGTTGATATAGCCAAACAATTTGGCGCGTTATGTAGCCACACATTCCGGCTGCTACATTTGAATCATGCATCGTTAAGGTGTAGTCATTCTGTGGGCTTGTTTTTTTTTGTTAGGCATGACTCCCCACCACTGCGGGAATGCCTAACAATGACAGGTGCAAAAAACTTAATAGTGGCGGGTTAGACTCTTAGGGCTGCCCGTCATTGACCTTCCGCCACTGCTATTATGGCATCAGTGGTGGGCAGGCGTCCGTCACTGATGGCAGTGTAGCGGTGGCGGGCATGTGTTATCGTCCACCACAACTATTATAGCTACCGAGTGTTGTATTTGTCTGTGCCCGCCATTGTAGTTCGTAACATCAGTGGAAAACACCTTTGGCGCCCGCCACTGGTAGTGATGTCGCCATGTAGAGAAATTGCTGCCGCGGCAGCGTTATTTTGTTGTCGTGGTAGCATTTTAATGGCGATGTAGCAGTACTTTCCACTCATTCATCCCATTTTGCTGTATTAGCATTCAAACAATCACTACAAAAAAAGACACATCCGTGACATTATGGCCCGAACGATTTTTTTCTGTTATGGTTATGACACTTCTATGATGATAATTGTGACAAAAACATGTATCATCATAGATGTGGTGGGCTCCTACTTCTATAACAAAAAATCATGACAGAAATTGGGATTTTCGTCCTGGGCGGGCCGGAGACACACCTGCATGACAATTTTTGGGCCGTCCATGACGGAAAAAAAACATGGTAGAAGCGAGGGCGAGGAAAATTTTGGAGAGTTCCCGGTTACGGTGGGTGTTCAGGGCCAAGCGATGCATGGAGGTTTGTGCGTTTCTATCGTATAGGTATGCACGCGTGTGTGCGAGGTGTTGGGTTCTAACGGAACCCGAGCGAGGTGTTCGCTTATTGAACCCGAGCAATTGCACTAGTTACGTTACTGAACCCGAGCGATCGGTCCCTTGGTTGTTAACTGAACCCGAACGATTCCTTCGCTACTGCTGCTAACTGAAGCCGATCAAACCTGCCTCTTGATTAACAATGACCGTTGTTGGGGGTTCGTTGAACGTGTCGAGACATGGTGAGTCTAACCAGTTGGTTGGGGTTGGATGAACAGTTCCCGGTGGGGTTGGATGAACATGACCCCGTGGTAGTAGGCCGTTGCCGCCGGATGAACAGGACCCCATGAAGGGCTGGTTGAATAGTAGCCGGTGGAGGTTAGATGAACAGTAGCCCGTGAATAAACAGTAGCTGGTGGAGGTAGGAGGAAGACGCGGTGGATGAACAGTAATAGGTGGAGGCTGGAAGGAAGTCAACGGTGGACGAACAGTAGCCCATGGAGGCTGGAGCGAGGCAGTAGACGGTGGATGAATAGTAGCCCGTGGAGTCTTTTGCGGTATGCCACACCCCTCCCGATGAACAGGATCCCGTTTCAATCCTAGGCGGTCGAACAGAAGTCCGTTTCCTCCGTTTTGCGTTACGCCACACCCCTCTCGATCAATAGGACCCCGTTTCGACTGTAGGCACTCGAACAAAAGTTCGTTTCCTCTATTTTGCGATACGCCAGACCCTTCCTGATGAACATGATCCCATTTCGACCGTACACTGTCGAACAGAAGGCTATTTCCACCGTTCTACGGTATGCCATACCTCGTTTCAGCTATTTCATCCAAGCCGGTTGGCTCCCAATGAACATGTCGTATTTCGTTGCCTCCCGATGAACAAGACGTTGTTTCTCCGTTGATACGTCTTCAATGTATCTATAATTTTTGATTGTTCCATGTTATTATATTATCTATCTTGGATGTTTATATACATCTATATGCTATTTTATATGATTTTCGGGACTAACCTATTGACCTAGAGCTCAGTGCCAGTTTTTGTTTTTTCTTTGTTTTTGAGTTTTATAGAAAAGGAATATTAAACGGAGTTCAAATGACCTGAAAATTTACGGTGATTTTTTATGGACCAGAAGAAGCCCCCGAAGCAAAAGAGTTGGGCCAGAAAAGCCACGAGGCCTCTACAAGGGTGGAGGGCGCCCCCACCCCCCTAGGGTGCTCCCTCCGACCTTGTGGTTGACTCGTGGACTGATCGGGAACGTAGCATGCAATTTCAAAAAAAATCCTACGATGATGCAAGATTTATCTAGGAGATGCATAGCAACGAGAGGGGGGAGTGTGTCCACCTACCCTCGTAGACCGAAAGCGGAAGTGTTAGGTTAACGCGGTTGATGTAGTCCAACATCTTAGCGATCCGACCGATCAAGTACCGAACGTACGACACCTCCGAGTTCATCACACATTCAGCTCGATCACGTCCCTCGAAATCTTGATCCAGCAAAGTGTTGAGGGAGAGTTTCGTCAGCACGACGGCGTGGTGACGGTGATGGTGATGTGATCCGTGCAGGGCTTCGCCTAAGCACTACGTGAATATGACCGGAGGAGTAAACCATGGAGGGAGACATCCGCACACGGCTTGGAACAATTGGTGTGTCTCCAAGGGATGCCCTACCCACGTATATAAAGGAGGAGGGAGCGCGCCATAGGGGGGAGTCCAACTAGGACTCCCAGTCCTAGTAGGATTTGGTGCCCCTTCTTATTCCTTCTCATGGAGGGGGAAAATGGGGAAGGAGAGGGAGGGGGAGAAGGAAAGGGGGCGCCGCCCCCTCCCGTAGTCCAATTCGGACTCCCATGGGGGGGCATGGCCACCCCTTGTGGCTTCCTCCTCTCTCCCCTATGGCCCATAGTGGCCCATTACCCCCCCCCCCGGGGGGGGGGGTCTGGTAACCTCTCGGTACTCCAAAAAATACCCGAACCATTCCGTTGTCCGAATATCATCGTCCAATATATCAATCTTTACCTCTCGACCATTTTGAGACTCCTCAGCATGTCCGTGATCTCATCCGAGAGTCCGAACAATTGCTACCTCTTGAGCATGCGTTGGTTTTTTCTTGAAGAGGAAAGGATGATGCAACAAAGTAGCGTAAGTATTTTCCTTAGTTTTTGAGAACCAAGGTATCAATCCAATAGGAGACTACACGCAAGTCGCCTAGTACCTGCACAAACAATCAAGAACCTTGCAACCAACGCGATAAAGGGGTTGTCAATCCCTTCACGGTCACTTGCAAAAGTGAGATCTGATAAAGATAATAAGATAAATATTTTTGGTACCTTTGTTGTATACATTGGAAAGTAAAGATTGCAAAATAAATAGTAAACTAGAATTATAGATCGGAAACTTATATGATGTAAAGTAGACCCGGGGGCCATAGGTTTCACTAGTGGCTTCTCTCAAGATAGCATATATTACGGTGGGTGAACAAATTACTACCGAGCAATTGATAGAAAAGTGCATAGTTATGAGAATATCTAGGCATGATCATAAACATAGGCATCACGTTCGTGTCAAGTAGACCGAAACGATTCTGCATCTACTACTATTACTCCACACATCGACCACTATCCAGCATGCATCAAGAGCATTAAGTTCATAAGAACAAAGTAACGCATTAGGCAAGATGACATGATGTAGAGGGATAAACTCAAGCAATATGATATAAACCCCATCTTTTTTATCCTCGATGACAACAATACAATACGTGTCGGTTCCCTTTCTGTCACTGGGATCGAGCACCGCAAGATTGAACCCAAAGCTAAGCACTTCTCCCATTAGAAGAAAGATCAATCTAGTAGGCCAAACTAAACCGAAAATTCGAATAGACTTGCAAAGATATCAAATCATGCATATAAGAATTCAGAGAAGAATCACATATTGTTCATAGATAATCTTGATCATAAACCCACAATTCATTGGATCTCGGCAAACACACCACAAAAAGTATTAAATTGAATAGATCTCCAAGAACATGGAGGAGAACTTTGAATTGAGAACCAAAGAGAGAGAAGAAGCCATCTAGCTAATAACTATGGACCCGAAGGTCTGTGGTAAACTACTCACACATCATTGGAGAGGCTATGATGTTGACGTAGAAGCCCTCCGTGGTCGAATCCCCCTCCGGCAGATCGCCGGAAAAGGTCCCCAGATGGGATCTCACGGGCACAAAAGGTTGCAGCGGTGGATAAATGGTTTTGTGGCTCCCCTGGATGCTTTCAGGGTATAAGAGTATATATAGGCGAAAGGAGTAGGTCGGTGGAGCTCCGTGGGGCCCACGAGGGTGGGGGCGCGCCTACCCCCCTGGGCGCGCCTCCCTACCTCGTGGCCGGCTTGTTGCTTCCTTGACCTCCACTCCAAGTCTCCTGGATTGCGTTTGTTCCAAAAAAGATCCCCGTGAAGGTTTTGTTCTGTTTGGATTCCGTTTGATATTCCTTTTCTGCGAAACACTGAAATAGGCAAAAAACAACAATTTGAACCGGGCATTCGGTTACTAGATTAGTCCCAAAAATAATATAGAAGTGCATATTAAAGCCCATTAAACATCCAAAACAGATAATATAATAGCATGGAACAATCAAAAATTATAGTTACATTGGAGACGTATCAAGCATCCCCAAGCTTAATTCTTGCTCGTCCTCGAGTAGGTAAATGATAAAAACAGAATTTTTTATGTGGAATGCTACCTAACATAATTTTCAATGTAATTTTCTTTATTGTGGCATGAATATTTAGATCTGAAAGATTCAAGACAAAAGTTTAATATTGACATGAAAACAATAATACTTCAAGCATACTAACCAAGCAATTATGTCTTCTCAAAATAACATGGCCAAAGAAAGCTATCCCTACAAAATCATATAGTCTGGCTGAAGGAAATATGCCCTAGAGGCAATAATAAAGTTATTATTTATTTCCTTGTGTGAATACATAGACAAACAGAGTGTCACTAGTATGCCTCTACTTGACTAGCTCGTTGATCAAAGATGGTTAAGTTTCCTAACCATTGACATGAGTTGTCATTTGATTAACGGGATCACATCATTAGGAGAATTATGTGATTGACTTGACCCATTCCGTTAGCTTAGCACTTGATCGTTTAGTTTGTTGCTATTGCTTTCTTCATGACTTATACATGTTCCTATGACTATGAGATTATGCAACTCCCGTTTACCGAAGAAACACTTTGTGTGCTACCAAATGTCACAATGTAACTGGGTGATTATAAAGGTGCTCTATAGGTGTCTCCGAAGGTACTTGTTTGGTTGGCGTATTTCGAGATTACGATTTGTCACTCCAATTGTCGGAGAGGTATCTCTGGGCCCACTCGGTAATGCACATCACTATAAGCCTTGAAAGCATTGCAACTAATGAGTTAGTTGCGGGATGATGTGTTACGGAATGAGTAAAGAGACTTGCCGGTAACAAGATTGAACTAGGTATTGAGATACCGACGATTGAATCTCGGGCAAGTAACATATCGATGACAAAGGGAACAACATATGTTGTTATGCGGTCTGACCGATAAAGATCTTCGTAGAATATGTAGGAGCCAATATGGGCATCCAGGTCCCGCTATTGGTTATTGACCAGAGAGGTGTCTCGGTCATGTCTACATAGTTCTCAAACCCGTAGGGTCCACACGCTTAATGTTAGTTGACGATATAGTACTATGAGTTATGTAAGTTGGTGACCGAATGTTGTTCGGAGTTTCGGATGAGATCACGGATATGACGAGGAACTCTGGAATGGTCCGGAAGTAAAGATTGATATGTGGATAGTAGTGTTTGATCTCTGGAAGGGTTCCGGATGTTTCCCGAAATGTTTGGGCATGAGAACACTTTATCTGGGCCAAAGGGGAAAGCCCACGAGGTTTTTGGAAAGCGCAAAAGGAAGTTTTGCGGAGTCCAGGGGCCAGACGCCAGGGTCCGTGGCATCTGGGTCCAGACGCCGGGAACCCGGGCGTCTGGCCCTGGAGTCCGAGAAGGACTCTTGCCTTTCGGGTGAAACCGACTTTGTGGAGGCTTTTACTCCAAGTTTTGACCCCAAGGCTCAACATATAAATAGAGGGGCAGGGCTAGCACCAAAGACACATCAAGAAACACCAAGCCGTGTGCGGGCTACCCCGTCCTCTCTAGTTTATCCTCCGTCATAGTTTTCATAGTTCTTAGGCGAATCCCTGCGGAGATTGTTCTTCACCAACACCGTCACCACGCCGTCGTGGTGCCAGAACTCATCTACTACTTCGCCCCTCTTTCTGGATCGAGAAGGCGAGGATGTCACCGAGCTGAACATGTGCAGAACTTGGAGGTGCCGTGCGTTTGATACTTGGATTGGTCGGACCATGAAGACATACGACTACATCAATCGCGTTGATATAATGCTTCCACTTACGGTCTACGAGGGTACGTGGACAACACTCTCCCCTCTCGTTGCTATGCATCACCATGATCTTGCGTGTGCGTAGGAATTTTTTTGAAATTACTACATTCCCCAACAGTGGTATCGGAGCCATGTTTTATGCGTTGATGTAATATGCACGAGTAGAACACAAGTGAGTTGTGGGCGATACAAGTCATACTGCTTACCAGCATGTCATACTTTGGTTCGGCGGTATTGTTGGATGAAGAGGCCCAGACCGACATTACGCGTACGCTTACGCGAGACTGGTTCTACCGACGTGCTTTGCACATAGGTGGCTGGCGGGTGTCAGTTTCTCCAACTTTAGTTTAACCGAGTGTGGCTATGCCCGGTCCTTAAGAAGGTTAAAACAACACTAACTTGACGAACTATCGTTGTGGTTTTGATGCGTAGGTAAGAACGGTTCTTGCTCAGCCCATAGCAGCCACGTAAAATTTGCAACAACAAAGTAGTGGACGTCTAACTTGTTTTTGCAGGGCATGATGTGATGTGATATGGTCAAGGCATGATGCTATATTTTATTGTATGAGATGATCATGTTTTGTAACCGAGTTATCGGCAACTGGCAGGAGCCATATGGTTGTCGCTTTATTGTATGCAATGCAAACGCCCTGTAATGCCTTACTTTATCACTAAGTGGTAGCGATAGTCGTAGAAGCATAAGTTGGCGAGACGACAACGATGCTACGATGGAGATCAAGGTGTCGCGCCGGTGACGATGGTGATCATGATGTTGCTTCGGAGATGGAGATCACAAGCACAAGAAGATGATGGCTATATCATATCACTTATATTGATTGCATGTGATGTTTATCTTTTATGCATCTTATCTTGCTTTGATTGACGGTAGCATTATAAGATGATCTCTCACTAAATTATCAAGATATAAGTGTTCTCCCTAAGTATGCACCATTGCGAAAGTTCTTTGTGCTGAGACACCACGTGATGATCGGGTGTGATAGGCTCTATGTTCAAATAAAACGGGTGTAAAACAGTTGCACACGTGGAATACTCAGGTTAAACTTGACGAGCCTAGCATATAACAGATATGGCCTTGGAACAATGAGACCGAAAGGTCGAGCATGAATAATATAGTAGATATGATCAACATAGCGATGTTCACCATTGAAACTACTCCATCTCACGTGATGATCGGGCATGGTTTAGTTGATATGGATCACGCGATCACTTAGATGATTAGAGGGATGTCTATCTAAGTGGGAGTTCTTAAGTAATATGATTAATTGAACTTTAATTTATCATGAACTTAGTCCTGATAGTATTTGCATAACTATGTTGTAGATCAATAGCTCGCGTTGTTGCTCCCTGTTTATACTGTGATATGTTCCTAGAGAAAACTAAGTTGAAAGATGTTAGTAGCAATGATGTGGATTGGATCCATGATCTGAGGATTATCATCATTGCTGCACAGAAGAATTATGTCCTTGATGCACCGCTAGGTGACAGACCTATTGTAGGAGCAGATGCAGACGTTATGAATGTTTGGCTAGCTCAATATGATGACTACTTGATAGTTTAGTGCACCATGCTTAACGTCTTAGAATCGGGACTTCAAAGACGTTTTGAATGTCATGGACCATATGAGATGTTCCAGGAGTTGAAGTTAATATTTCAAGCAAATACCCGAGTTGAGAGATATGAAGTCTCCAACAAATTCTATAGCTAAAAGATGGAGGAGAATAGCTCAAGCAGTGAGCATGTGCTCAGATTGGCTGGGTACTACAATCGCTTGAATCAAGTGGGAGTTAATCTTCCAGATAAAATAGTGATTAACAGAATTCTCTAGTCACCATCACCAAGTTAGTAGAACTTTGTGATGAACTATAATATGCAAGGGATAACGGAAACGATTCCCAAGCTCTTCATGATGCTAAAATCGACGAAGGTAGAATCAAGAAAAGCATCAAGTGTTGATGGTAAACAAAACCACTAGTTTCAAGTAAAGGGACAAAGGGAAGAAAGGGGAACTTCAAGAAGAACGGCAATCAAGTTGTTGCTCAAGTAAAAAAAAACCAAGTCTGGACCTAAGCCTGAAACTAAGTGCTTCTACTTCAAAGGAACTGGTCACTGGAAGCGGAACTACCCAAGTAATTGGCGGATAAGAAGGATGGCAAAGTGAACATAGGTATATTTGATATACATGTTATTGATGTATACTTTACTAGTGTTTATAGCAACCCCTCAGTATTTGATGCTAGTTTAGTTGCTAAGAATAGTAACTCGAAACGGGAGTTGTAGAATGAACAAAGACTAGTTAAGGGTGAAGTGACGATGTGTATTGGAAATGGCTCCAAAATTGATATGATCATCATCGCACACTCCCTATACTTTCGGCATTAGTGTTAAACCTAAAATAAATGTTATTTAGTGTTTGCGTTGCGCATGAATATGATTCGATCATGTTTATTGGAATACAGTTATTCATGTAAATTAGAGAATAATTGTTGTTCTGTTTACATGAACAAAACCTTCTATGGTCATACACCCAATGAAAATGGTTTGTTGGATCTCGACCGTGGTGATACACATTTTCATAATATTGAAGCCAAAAGATGCAAAGTTAATAATGATAGTGCAACTTATTTGTGGCACTGTCGTTTAGGTCATATTGGTTTAAAGAGCATGAAGAAAATCCATGTTGATGGGCTTTTGGAATCACTTGATTATGAATCAGTTGATGCTTGCGAACCATGCCTCATGGGCAAGATGACTAAGACTCCGTTCTCCGGAACAATGGAGCGAGCAACAGATTTGTTGGAAATCATACATACTGATGTATGTGGTCCGATGAATATTGAGGCTCGCGGCAGGTATCATTATTTTCTGGTCTCCACAGATGATTTGAGAAGATATGAGTATATCTACTTGATGAAACACAAGTCTAAAGCATTTGAAAAGTTCAAAGAATTTCAGAGTGAAGTGGAGAATCATCATAACAAAAATAAAAGTTTCTACGATATGATCGCAGAAGTAAAATATTGGAGTTACGAGTTTGGCCTTCAGTTAAAACAATGTGAAATAGTTTCACTACTCACGCCACCTGGAACACCACAGTGTAATGGTGTCCGAACGTCGTAACCGTACTTTATTAGATATGGTGCGATCTATGATGTCTCTTACCGATTTACCACTATTGTTTTGGGGTTATGCATTAGAGACATCTACATTCACGTTAAATATGGCACCATCTAAATTCGTTGAGACGACACCGTATGAACTATGGTTTGGCAAGAAACCTAAGCTGTCGTTTCTTAAAGTTTGAGGTTGCAATGCTTATGTGAAAAAGTTTCAACCTGATAAACTCAAACCCAAATTGGAGAAGTGCATCTTCATAGGATACCCAAAAGAAAATGTTGGGTACACCTTCTATCATAGATCCGAAGGCAAGATATTCATTATTGAGAATGGATCCTTTCTATAGAAGGAATTTCTCTTGAAAGAAGTGAGTGGGAGGAAAGTAGAACTTGATGAGGTAACTGTACCTGCTCCCTTATTGGAAAGTAGTTCATCACAGAAATCTGTTCCTATGACTACTACACCAATTAGTGAGGAAGCTAATGATGACGATCATGTAACTTTAGATCAAGTTACTACCGAACCTCGTAGGTAAACTAGAGTGAGATCCGCACGAGGGTGGTACGGTAATCCTGTTCTGGAGGTCATGTTACTTGACCATGACGAACTTACGAACTATGAGGAAGCGATGAAGAGCCCAGATTCCACGAAATGGCTTGAGGCCATGAAATCTGAGATGATATCCATGTATCAGAACAAAGTATGGACTTTGATTGACTTGCCGAATGATCGGAGAGCCATTGAGATTAAATGGATCTTCAAGAGGAAGATGGACGCTGATAGTAGTGTTACTATCTACAAAGCTATAATTATCGTAAAAAGGTTTTTGACAAGTTCAAGGTGTTGTCTATGATGAGAGTTTCTCACTCGTATCTATGCTTAAGTCTATCTGAATCATGTTAGCAATTGCCACATTTTATGAAATCTGGCAAATGGATAAACAAAACTGCATTCCTTAATGGATTTATTAAAGTAGAGTTGTATATGATGCAACCAGAAGGTTTTATCAATCCTAAAGGTGCTAACAAAATATGCAAGCTCCAGCGATGCATCTATGGACTGGTGCAAGCATCTCGGAGTTGGAATATACACTTTGATAAGTTGATCAAAGCATATAGTTTTATACAGACTTGCGGTGAAGCCTGTATTTACAAGAAAGTGAGTGGGAGCACTAAAGCATTTCTAATAAGTATATGTGAATGACATATTGTTGATCAGAGATAATGTAGAATTATTCTGCAAAGCATAAAGGAATGTTTGAAAGGAGTTTTTCAAAGAAAGACCTCGGTGAAGCTGCTTACATATTGAGCATCAAGATCTATAGAGATAGATCAAGACGCTTGATAAGTTTTTCAATGAGTACATACCTTGACAAGATTTTGAAGTAGTTCAAAATGGAACAAGTCAAAGAAAGAGTTATTGCCTGTGTTACAAGGAGTGAAACTGAGTAAGACTCAAAGCCCGACCATGGAAGAAGACAGAAAGAGAATGAAAGTCATTCCCTATGCCTTGGCCATAGGTTCTATAAAATATGCCATGCTGTGTACCAGATCTATTGTATACCTTACACTGATTTTGGCAAGGGAGTACAATAGTGATCTAGGAGTAGATCACTAGACAGCGGTCAAAATTATCCTTAATGAAATAAGGATATGTTTCTCGATTATGGAAGTGAGAAAAAGGTTCGTCGTAAAGGGTTACATCGATGCAAATTTTGACACTGATCCAGATGACTCTAAGTCTCAATCAGGATACATATTGAAAGTGGGAGCAATTAGCTAGAGTAGCTCCGTGCAGAGCACTCTTGACATAGAAATTTGCAAAATACATACGGATCTGAATGTGGCAGACCTGCTGACTAAACTTCTCTCACAAGCAAAACATGATCACACCTTAGTACTCTTTGGGTGTTAATCACATGGCGATGTGAACTAGATTATTGACTATAGTGCAAGTGGGAGACTGAAGGATTTATGCCCTAGAGGCAATAATAAAGTTATTATTTATTTCCTTAATTCATGATAAATGTTTATTATTCATGCTAGAATTGTATTAACCGGAAACATAATACTTGTGTGAATACATAGACAAATAGAGTGTCACTAGTATGCCTCTACTTGACTAGCTCATTGATCAAAGATGGTTAAGTTTCCTAACCATTGACATGAGTTGTCATTTGATTAATGGGATCACATCATTAGGATAATGATGTGATTGACTTGACCCATTCCGTTAGCTTAGCACTTGATCGTTTAGTTTGTTGCTATTGCTTTCTTCATGACTTATACATGTTCCTATGACTATGAGATTATGCAACTCCCGTTTACCGGAGAAACACTTTGTGTGCTACCAAACGTCACAACGTAACTGGGTGATTATAAAGGTGCTCTACAGATGTCTCCTAAGGTACTTGTTTGGTTGGCGTATTTCGAGATTAGGATTTGTCACTCCAATTGTCGGAGAGGTATCTCTGGGCCCACTCGGTAATGCACATCATTATAAGCCTTGCAGGCATTGCAACTAATGAGTTAGTTGCGGGATGATGTGTTACGGAACGAGTAAAGAGACTTGCCGGTAATGAGATTGAACTTGGTATTGAGATACCGACGATCGAATCTCGGGCACGTAACATATCGATGACAAAGGGAACAACATATGTTGTTATGCAGTCTGACCGATAAAGATCTTCGTAGAATATGTAGGGGCCAATATGGGCATCCAGGTCCTGCTATTGGTTATTGACCAGAGAGGTGTCTCGGTCATGTCTACATAGTTCTCGAACCCATAGGGTCCGCACGCTTAACGTTCATTGACGATATAGTACTATGAGTTATGTATGTTGGTGACCGAATATTGTTCGGAGTTTCGGATGAGATCACAGATATGACGAGGAACTCCGGAATGGTCCGGAAGTAAAGGTTGATATGTGGATAGTAGTGTTTGATCTCTAGAAGGGTTCCAGAATTCACCGGAAGGGGTTCCGGATGTTTCCCGAAATGTTTGGGCACGAGAACGCTCTATCTGGGCCAAAGGGGAAAGCCCACGAGGTTTTTGGAAAGCGCAAAAGGAAGTTTTGCGGAGTCCAGGGCCAGACGCCAGGGTCCCTGGCGTCTGGCCCTGGAGTCCGAGAAGGACTCTTGCCTTTCGGGTGAAACCGACTTTGTGGAGGCTATTACTCCAAGTTTCGACCCCAAGGCTCAACATATAAATAGAGGGACAGGGCTAGCACCCAAGACACATCAAGAAACACCAAGCCGTGTGCCGGCTAACCCTTCCCCTCTAGTTTATCCTTCGTCATAGTTTTCGTAGTGCTTAGGCGAAGCCCTGCGGAGATTGTTCTTCACCAACACCGTCACCACGCCGTCGTGCTGCCGGAACTCATCTACTACTTCGCCCCTCTTGCTGGATCGAGAAGGCGAGGACGTCACCGAGCCGAACGTGTGCATAACTTGGAGGTGCCGTGCGTCCAGTACTTGGATCGGTCGGATCGTGAATACGTATGACTACATCAACCACGTTGATATAACGCTTCCGCTTACGGTCTACGAGGGTACGTAGACAACACTCTCCCCTCTTGTTGCTATGCATCACCATGATTTTGCGTGTGCGTAGGAATTTTTTTGAAATTACTACGTTCCCCAAGAGTGGCTATTCTCTATATTCATCACATAAAATATTTAAATCATGCACAACCCCGATGACAAGCCAAGAAATTGTTACATACTTTTAATTTTCTCAAACTTTCTTAATCTTCACACAATACATGAGCTTGAGCCATGGATATAGCACTATAGGTGGAATAGAATGGTGGTTTTGGAGAAGACAAAATGGAGAAGATAGTCTCACATCAACTAGGCGTATCAACGGGCTATGGAGATGCCCATCAATAGATATTAATGTGAGTGAGTAGGGATTGCCATGCAACGGATGCACTAGAGCTATAAATGTATGAAATCTCAAGAAAAGAAACTAGTGGGTGTGCATCCAACTTGCTTTCTCACGAAGACTTAGGGCATTTTGAGGAAGCCCATCATTGGAATATACAAAGCCAAGTTCTATAATGAAAATTTTCCACTAGTATATGAAAGTGACAAAATAAGAGACTCTCTATCATGAAGATCAGGGTGCTACTTTGAAGCACAAGTGTGAAAAAAGGATAGTAGCATTGCCCCTTCTCTCTTTTTCTCTCATTTTTTATTTGGGCCTTTTCTTTTTTTTCTCCTTTTTATGGCCTCTTTTTTTTCTTTTTTTTTCGTCAAGAGTCTCATCCCAACTTGTGGGGGAATCATAGTCTCCATCATCCTTTCCTCACTGGGACAATGCTCTAATAATGATGATCATCACACTTTTATTTACTTACAACTCAAGAATTACAACTCGATACTTAGAACAAAATATGACTCTATGTGAATGCCTCTGGCGGTGTACCGGGATGAGCAATGAATCAAGAGTGACATGTATGAAAAATTATGAATGGTGGCTTTGCCACAAATACGATGTCAACTAAATGATCACGCAAAGCAATATGAAAATGATGGAACTTGTCATAATAAACGAAACGATGGAAAGTTGCATGGCAATATATCTCGAAATGGCTATGGAAATGCCATAATAGGTAGGTATGGTGGCTATTCTAAGGAAGGTAAATGGTGGGTTTATGGTACCGGCGAAAGTTGCGTGCTACTAGAGAGACTAGCAATGGTGGAAGGGTGAGAGTGCGTATAATCCATGGACTCAACGTTAGTCATAAAGAACTCACATGCTTATTGCAAAAATCTATTAGTTCTCGAAACGAAGTGTTACGCACATGCTCCTAGGGGATATATTGGTAGGAACAGGCCATCTTTCGTCCCCGACCGCCACTCATAAGGAAGACAATCAAAAATATAAATCATGCTCCGACTTCATCACATAACGGTTCACCATACGTGCATGCTACGGGAATCACAAACTTTAACACAAGTATCTCTCAAATTCACAACTACTCAACTACCATAACTCTAATATCACCATCTTCATATATCAGAACAATCATAACGAATCAAACTTCTCATAGTATTCAATGCACTTTATATGAATTTTTTTTATTATACCCATCTTGGATGCATATCATATTAAGACTAATTTTATAGCCAAAGCAAATTACCATGCTGTTCTAAAGGACTCTCAAAATAATATAAGTGAAGCATGATAGATCAATAATTTCTATAAAATAAAACCACCACCGTGCTCTAAAAAGGTATAAGTGAAGCACTAGAGCAAAATTTATCTAGCTCAAAAGATATAAGTGAAGCACATAGATTATTCTAATAAATTACAATTCATGTGTGTCTCTCCAAAATGTATGTACAGCAAGGATGATCATGGTAAACTAAAAAGAAAAAGACTCACATCATAGAAGACGCTCCAAGCAAAACACATATCATGTGGTGAATAAAAATATAGCCTCAAGTAAAGTTTCTGATAGACGAAGACGAAAGAGGGGATGCCTTCTGGGGCATCCCCAAGCTTAGGCTTTTGGTTGTCCTTGAATTTTACCTTGGGGTGCCTTGGGCATCCCCAAGCTTAGTATATTGCCACTCCTTGTTCCAAAATCCATCAAACCTTTACCCAAAAATTTAAAAACTTCACAACACAAAAACTCAACAGAAAATCTAATGAGCTCCGTTAGTATAAGAAAACAAACCACCACCTTAAGGTACTGTAATGAACTCATTATTTATTTATATTGGTGTTAAACCTACTGTATTCCAACTTCTCTATGGTTCATACCCCCCGATACTAGCCATAGATTCATCAAAATAAGCGAACAACACACGAAAAACAGAATCTGTCAAAAAAAGAACAATCTGTAGCAATCTGTAGGTATCAAATACTTCTGTAACTCTAAAAATCCTGAGAAATTAGGACGTCCTAAATAATTTGTATATTGATCTACTGCAGTTGGAATTGGTATTTTATCGCTCTCTGGTAAGAAACGAAAATTATTCTCGTGAGCGCATACTTTCTGTTTTTTTCAGCAAGAGCAAATAACAATCACCCAAGAAGATCCTAAAGGCTTTACTCGGCACAAAAACTAATTAAAACATAAAAAACACAATCATAACAGAGGATAGATGATTTATTTATTTATTACTAAACAGGAACAAAAAGGAAGGAACAAAAATAAAATCGGGTTGCCTCCCAACAAGCGCTATCGTTTAACGCCCCTAGCTAGGCATAAAAACAAGAATAGATCTAGGTATTGTCATCTTTGGTATGCAATCCATAAGTGGCTCTCATAATTGATTCATAAGGCAATTTAATTTTCTTTCTAGGAAAGTGTCCCAAGCCTTCCTTTATGGAAATTGGAATCTAATATTTCCTTATTTCATGTCAATAATTGCACCAATTGTTCTAAGCAAAGGTCTACCAAGAATAATATGACATGTAGGATTGCAATCTATATCAAGAACAATGAAATTACGGGCACATAATTCCTATTTGACACAATAAGAACATCATTAATCC
Source organism: Triticum dicoccoides (assembly GCF_002162155.2). NCBI lineage: Eukaryota > Viridiplantae > Streptophyta > Magnoliopsida > Poales > Poaceae > Triticum > Triticum dicoccoides. Next base: position 103,430,118 of record NC_041380.1, on the reverse strand, counting down.
TTCCCATAGGTTTCATAATGGTGGAATCCGCAAGATACAAATTTAAAGAACAATAATCAAATTCATGGAAACCTAACACATCACACAATGTTTTTGGAATCATGGAAACACTAGCACCCAAATCACATAAGGCATAGCATTTATGATCTTTAATCTTAATTTTAATAATAGGTTCCCACTCATCATAAAGTTTTCTAGGGATATAAACTTCTAGTTCAAGCTTTTCTTCATAAGATTGCATTAAAGCATCAACTATATGTTTGGTAAAAACTATGCTGTGATCATAAGCATGAGGAGAATTTAACACGGATTGCAACAAGGAAATACAATATATTAAATAGCAATTATCATAATTAAATTCCTTGAAATCCAAAATAGTGGGTTCATTTCTATATAAAGTTTTGACCTCTTCAATCCCAATTTTACCAATTTTTGCATCAAGATCTAGAAACTCCGAATCATTGGGACGCCTTATAACTAAAGTTGACTCATCTCCAGTCCCATCTTTATCAAGAATCATATTGTAAAACAAAGATTTAATAGGAGACACATCAATCACTTTTAGATCTTCATCATCATTATCATGAAAACTAGAAGAACACACTTTCACAAAGCAATCTTTCTTAGCACGCATCCTAGTTGTTCTTTCTTTGCACTCATGAATGGAAATTATCATGGCTTTGAGAGACTCATTGATGTCATACTTAGGTGGAATAGATATAAGTTTCAAAGAATCAACATCAAGAGAAATTCTATCCACGTTCCTAGCCAACTCATCAATCTCAAGCAATTTTTCTTCAAGCAAATCATTGAAATTCTTTTGCGAATTAATAAATTTTTTAACACTAGTCTCAAAATCAAATGACATCTTATTAAAACTTCTATAAGAGTTGTTGTAGGAATTGCCATAATTATTAGAGGAATTACTAGGGAACGGCCTAGAATTAAAATTTCCTCTATACGCGTTGTTACCAAAATTGTTCCTACCAACAAAATTCACATCCATAGATTCATTATTATTCTCAATCAAAGTGGACAAATACATATCATTAGGATCAGAAGAAACACTCTTATTAGCAAACAATTTCATAAGTTCATCCATCTTTCCACTCAAAACATTAATCTCTTCAATCGCATGAACTTTTTTACTAGTGGACCTTTCGGTGTGCCATTGAGAATAATTAACCATAATATTGTCTAGGAGTTTAGTAGCTTCTCCTAAAGTGATTTACATAAAAGTGCCTCCCGCAGCCGAATCTAAAAGATTTCTAGAGGCAAAATTCAATCCAGCATAAAAAATTTGTATAATCATCCATAAATTCAAACCATGTATAGGGCAATTACGTATCATTAATTTCATCCTCTCCCAAGCTTTTGCAACATACTCATGCTCAAGTTGCTTAAAATTCATAATATCGTTTCTAAGAGAGATGATCTTAGCGGGAGGAAAATACTTAGAGATAAAAGCATCTTTGCACTTTTTCCATGAATCAATACTATTTTTAGGCAAAGAAGAGAACCAAGTTTTAACACGATCTCTAAGCGAAAAAGGAAATAGCTTCAATTTAACAATATGATTATCCACTTCTTTCTTCTTTTGCATATCACACAAATCAACAAAGTTGTTTAGATGGGTAGCAGCATCTTCACTAGGAAGGCCAGAAAATTGATCTTTCATAAACAGATTCAACAAAGCGGTATTGATTTCACAAGATTCAACATTGGTAGTAGGAGCAATTGGAGTGCTAATAAAATCATTATTGTTGGTATTGGAAAAGTCACACAATTTAGTATTATCTTGAGCCATCGCGACAAACAATTAATTCAACACATGAGCAAACAAGAGGCAAGCTAAAAGAAGCGAACGAAAAAGGGCGAATAAAACGGCAAAGGTGAAGTGGGGGAGAGGAAAACGAGAGGCAAATGGCAAATAATGTAATGCGAGGGATAAGAGTTTGTGATGGGTACTTGGTATGTCTTGACTTGGCGTAGATCTCCCGGACAACGACGCCATAAATCCTTCTTGCTACCTCTTGAGCATGCGTTAGTCTTCCCTTGAAGAGGAACGGGTGATGCAGTAAAGTAGCATAAGTATTTCCCTCAGTTTTTGAGAACCAAGGTATCAATCCATTAGGAGACTACACGCAAGTCGCCTGGTACCTGCACAAACAATCAAGAACCTTGCAACCAACACGATAAAGGGGTTGCCAATCCCTTCATGGCCACTTGCAAAAGTGAGATCTGATAAAGATAATAAGATAAATATTTTTGGTATCTTTGTTGTATAGATTGGAAAGTAAAGATAGCAAAATAAATAGTAAACTAGAATTATAGATCGGAAACTTATATGATGTAAAGTAGACCCGGGGGCCATAGGTTTCACTAGTGGCTTCTCTCAAGATAGCATATATTACGGTGGCTAAACAAATTACTGCCGAGCAATTGATAGAAAAGCGCATAGTTATGAGAAAATCTAGGCATGATCATAAACATAGGCATCACGTCCGTATCAAGGAGACCGAAACGATTATGCATCTACTACTATTACTCCACACATCGACCACTATCCAGCATGCATCTAGAGTATTAAGTTCATAAGAATAGAGTAACGCATTAGGTAAGATGGCATGATGTAGAGGGATAAACTCAAGCAATATGATGTAAGCCCCATCTTTTTATCCTCGATGGCAACAATACAATATGTGTCGGTTCCCTTTCTGTCACTAGGATCGAGCACCGCAAGATTGTACCCAAAGCTAAGCACTTCTCCCATTGCAAGAAAGATCAATCTAGTAGGCCAAACTAAACCGAAAATTTGAAGAAACTTGCAAAGATATCAAATCATGCATATAAGAATTAAGAGAAGAATCAAATATTGTTCATAGATAATCTTGATCATAAACCCAGAATTCATCTGATCTCGGCAAACACACCGCAAAAAGTATTACATCGAATAGATCTCCAAGAACATCGAGGAGAACTTTGTATTGAGAACCAAAGAGAGAGAAGAAGCCATCTATCTAATAACTATGGACCCGAAGGTCTGTGGTAAAGTACTCACACATCATCGGAGAGGCTATGGTGTTGATGTAGAAGCCCTCCGTGATCGAATCCCCCTTCGGCAAATCACCGGAAAATGTCCCCAGATGGGATCTCACTGGTACAAAAGGTTGCGGCGGTGGAAATGTGGTTTTGTGGCCCCTTGGATGTTTTTAGAGTATAAGAGTATATATAGGCGAAAGAAGTAGGTCGGTGGAGCTCCGTGGGGTCCACGAGGGTGGGGGGCGCACCTCCCTACCTCGTGGACGCCTCGTTGCTTCCTTGACCTCCACTCCAAGTCTCCTGGATTGCGTTTGTTCCAAAAAAGATCCTCTTGAAGGTTTCGTTCCATTTGGATTCCGTTTGATATTCCTTTTCTGCGAAACACTGAAATAGGCAAAAAAACAACAATTTGCACTGGGCCTTCGGTTAATAGGTTAGTCCCAAAAATAATATAAAAGTGCATATTAAAGCCCATTAAACATCCAAAATAGATAATATAATATCATGGAACAATCAAAAATTATAGATACATTGGAGACGTATCAACAATCTTCGGTCACCAAAACACATAAGTCATTATACAAATCATCATCGAACATTAAGCGTGCGGACGCTACGGGTTCGAGAACTATGTAGACATGACTGAGACATATCTCCACTCAATAACCAACAATGGAACCTGGATGCTCATATTGGTTCCTACATATTCTACGAAGATCTTTATCGGTCAAACCGCAATGACAACATACATGGCTCCCTTTGTCATCGGTATGTTACTTGCCCGAGATTCGATCGTCGGTATCCTCATACCTAGTTCAATCTGATTACCAGCAAGTCTCTTTACTCGTTCTGTAATGCATCATCCCACAACTAACTCATTAGTCACATTTCTTGCAAGGCTTATCGTGATGTGCATTACCGAGAGGGCCCAGAGATACCTCTCTGATACTCGGAGTGACAAATCCTAATCTTAATCTATGCCAACCCAACAAATACCTGCGGAGACACCTGTAGAGCATCGTTATAATCACCCATTTACGTTGTGATGTTTGATAGAACACAAGGTGTTCCTCCGGTATTCGGGAGTTGCATAATCTCATAGTCAAAGGAATATGTATAAGTCATGAAGAAAGCAATAGCAAAAAGAACTTAACGATCATTATGCTAAGCTAATGGATGGGTCTAGTCCATCACATCATTCTCTAATGATGATCCCGTTCATCAAATGACAACACATGTATATGGTCAGGAAACTTAACCATCTTTGATTAACAAGCTAGTCAAGTAGAGGCATACTAGGGACACTCTGTTTTGTCTATATATTCACACATGTATCAAGTTTCCGGTTAATACAATTCTAGCATGAATAATAAACATTTATCATGACATAAGGAAATATAAATAACAACTTTATTATTGCCTCTAGGGTATATTTCCTTCAGTCTCCCACTTGCACTAGAGTCAATAATCTAGATTACATAGTAATGATTCTAACACCCATGGAGTCTTGGTGCTGATCATGTTTTGCTCGTGGAAGAGGCTTAGTTAATGGGTCTTCAACATTTAGATCCATATATATTTTGTAAATCTCTATGTCTCCCTCCTTGACTTGTTCGCGGATGGAGTTGAAGCGTCTCCTGATGTGTTTGGTTCTCTTGTGAAATCTGGATTCCTTCACTAAGGCAATTGCTCCAGTATTGTCACAAAAGATTTTCATTGGACCCGATGCACTAGGTATTACACCTAGATCGGATATGAACTCCTTCATCCAGACTCCTTCATTTGCTGCTTCCGAAGCAGCTATGTACTCCGCTTCGCACGTAGATCATGCCACGACGCTCTTCTTGGAACTGCACCAACTGACAGCTCCACCATTCAATATAAATACGTATCCTGTTTGCGACATAGAGTCATTCGGATTAGTGTCAAAACTAGCATCGACGTAACCATTTACGACAAGCTCTTTGTCACCTCCATAAATGAGAAACATATCCTTAGTCATTTTCAGGTATTTCAGGATGTTCTTGACCGTTGTCTAGTGATCCACTCCGGGATTACTTTGGTACCTCCCTGCTAAACTTATAGCAAGGCACACATCAGGTCTAGTACACAACATTGCATACATGATAGAACCTATGGCTGAGGCATAGGGAATGACTTTCATTTTCTCTCTATCTTCTGCAGTTGTCGGGCATTGAGTCTGACTCAACTTCACATCTTGTAACACAGGCAAGAACCCTTTCTTTGAATGATCCATTTTGAACTTCTTCAAAAATTTATAAAGGTATGTGCTTTGTGAAAGTCCAATTAAGTGTCTTGATCTATCTCTATAGATCTTGATGCCCAATATATAAGCAGCTTCACCGAGGTCTTTCATTGAAAAATTATTATTCAAGTATCCTTTTATGCTATCCAGAAATTTTGTATTATTTCGAATCAACAATATGCCATCCACATATAATATTAGAAATGCTACAAAGCTCCCACTCACTTTGTTTTAAATACATGCTTCACCAAAAGTCTATATAAACCATATGCTTTGATCACACTATCAAAGCATATATTCCAACTCCGAGAGGCTTGCACCAGTCCATAAATGGACCACTGGAGCTTGCACACTTTGTTAGCACATTTAGATCGACAAAACCTTCTGGTTGCATCATATACAACTCTTCTTTAAGAAATCCATTAAGGAATGCAGTTTTGATGTCAATTTGCCAAATTTCATAATCATAAAATGCGACAATTGCTAACATGATTCAGACAGACTTAAGCATCACTACGGGTGAGAAGGTCTCATCATAGTCAACTCCTTGAACTTGTCGAAAACCTTTCGCAACAAGTCAAGCTTTGTAGACTGTAACATTACCATCAGTGTCAGTCTTCTTCTTGAAGATCAATTTATTCTCTATGGCTTGGCAATCATCGGGCAAGTCAACCAAAGTCCACTCTTTGTTCTCATACATTGATCCCATCTCAGATTTCATGGCCTCAAGCCATTTCGCGGAATCTGGGCTCATCATCACTTCCTCATAGTTCGTAGGTTTGTCATGGTCTAGTAACATGACTTCTAGAACAGGATTACCGTAACACTCTGGTAGGAACGTACTCTGGTTGACCTACGAGGTTCGGTAGTAACTTGATCTGAAGTTTCATGATCATCATCATTAACTTCCTCACTAATTGGTGTAAGCATCATTGGAACTGATTTCTGGGATGAACTACTTTCCAATTCGAGAGAAGGTACAACTACCTCATCAAGTTATACTTTCCTCCCACTCACTTCTTTCGAGAGAAACTCCTTCTCTAGAAAGGATCCATTTTTAGCAACAAATATCTTGCCTTCGGATCTGTGATAGAAGGCGTACCCAATAGTTTCTTTTGGGTATCCTATGAAGACACATTTCTCTGATTTGGGTTCGAGCTTATTAGGCTGAAGTTTTTTCACATAAGCATCGCAACCCCAAACTTTAAGAAACGACAACTTAGGTTTCTTGCTAAACCACAGTTCATATGGTGTCGTCTGAACGGATTTAGATGGTGCCTTATTTCACGTGAATGTAGCCGTCTCTAAAGAATAACCCCAAAACGATGGTGGTAAATCGGTAAGAGACATCATAAATCGCACCATATATAATAAAGTACGGTTACGACGTTCAGCCACACCATTACGCTGTGGTGTTCCAGGTGGCGTGAGTTGCGAAACTATTCCACGTTGTTTCAAATGAAGACGAAATTCATTTGAAACAATGTGGAATAGTTTCGCAACTCAAATATTCGCCTCCGCGATCAGATCGTAGAAACTTTATTTTCTTCTTACGATGATTTCCACTTCACTCTGAAATTCTTTGAACTTTTCAAATGTTTCAGACTTATGTTTCATTAAGTAGATATACCCATATCTGCTCAAATCATATGTGAAGGTCAGAAAATAAAGATACCTTCCGCGAGCCTCAACACTCATCGGACTGCATACATCAGTATGTATTATTTCCAATAAGCCAGTGGCTCGCTCCATTGTTCTGGAGAACAGAGTCTTAGTCATCTTTCCCATGAGGCCTGGTTCGCAAACATCAAGTGATTCATAATCAAGTGATTCTAAAAGCCCATTAACATGGAGTTTCTTGATAACCCACAAGTATAGGGGATCGCAACAGTTTTCGAGGGTAGAGTATTCAACCCAAATTTATAGATTCGATACAAGGGGAGAATATTTGAAGGTATTAGCAGTTGAGTTGTCAATTCAAACAAACCTGGAGATTAATTATTTGTAGCAACGTGATCAATAGCAAAGTAATATGAATGTTCTGATAATAGTGATAGCAGTAACAGTAACGGTAACAGTGATAGCAGTAATTTTGTAGCAAGTGCAACAATAACGATAGAAGTAGTAACTTAGCAAGAACAATATAAGATAAATTTGTAGGCATTGGATCGGTGACTTGTTGGATGATATTCATCATGAGACAGTTATAACCTAGGGCGATACAACACTAGCTCCAGTTCATCTATATAATGTAGGCATGTATTTCGTAAATAGTCATACGTGCTTATGGAAAGAACTTGCATGACACCTTTTGTCCTACCCTCCCGTGGCAGCGAGGTCCTATTGGAAACTAAGGGATATTAAGGCCTCCTTTCAATAGAGAACCGGAACAAAGCATTAACACACGGTGAATACATGAACTCCTCAAACTACGGTCATCACCAGGAGTGGTCCCGACTATTGTCACTCCGGGGCTGCCGGATCATAACACGTAGTAGGTGACTATAACTTGCAAGATCGGATCTAGAACATGGTGATAATGTAAACGGTTCAGATCTAAAATCATGGCACCCGGGCCCAAAGTGACAAGCATTAAGCAGGGCAAAGTCATAGAAACATCAATCTTAGAACATAGTGGATAATAGGGATCAGGCCCTAACAAAACTAACTCAGTTACATGATGAATCTCATCCAACTCCTCACCGACCAGCGAGCCTATGAAGGAATTACTCACTCCCGATGGGGAGCATCATGGAATTGGCGATGGAGAAGGGTTAGTGATGACGAAGAACAAAGATCCCCCTCTCCGGAGCCCCAAACGGACTCCAGATCTGGCCTCCCGATGAAGAACAGGAGGTGACGACGGCTCCGTCTCGTGGATCGTGATAATTCTTTCTCCCCATTTTTTTCTGGAAAAATAGGATTTTATAGTGTCGGTTTTAGGGTCTGCGGGGCCACCAGGTGGGGATAACCGGCCTGGGCGCGCCAGGAGGGGGGGTGCCCTGGTGGGTCGTGCCCACTCAGGTGCCCCCTCCGGTAGATCTTGGCTCCAGAAATTCTTATTTATTGTATAAAAAATCCTCCTAAAGTTTCGTTCCATTCCGAGAACTTTTATTTCTGCACAAAAACAACACCATGGTAGTTCTGCTGAAAACAGCGTCAGTCTGGGGTTAGTTTCATTCAAATCATGCAAATTAGAGTCCAAAACAAGAGGAAAAGTGTTATGAAAAGTAGATACATTGGAGACGTATCATTTCTTCATGCGCTTTACACCAATATGACCTAAACGGCAGCGCCACAAATAAGTTGCACTATCATTATTAACTTTGCATGTTTTGGCATCAATATTATGAATATGCGTATCACTACGATCGAGATTCAACAAAAATAGACCACTCATAAAGGGTGCATGACCATAAAAGATATTACTCAGATAAATAGAACAACCATTATTCTCTTATTTAAATGAATAATTGTCTCGCATCAAACAATATCCAGATATAATGTTCATGCTCAACACTGGCACCAAACCAATTATTCAGGTCTAAAACTAACCCCGAAGGTAGATGTACAGATAGCGTGCCGACGGCGATCACATCGACCTTGGAACCATTTCCGACGCGCCTTGTTACCTCGTCCTTAGCCAATCTTCGTTCCCTGTTTCGAGTTGCAAATGTGAGCAACATAACCAATATGAAATACCCAGGTGCTACTACGAGCATTAGTAAGGTACAATTCAATAACATGTATATCAAATATACCTTACACTTTGCCATCCTTCTTATCCGCCAAATACTTGGGGCAATTCCACTTCCACTGACCAGTCCCTTTGCAGTAGAAGCACTCAATTTCAGGCTTAGGTCCAGACCCTGGCTTCTTCCCGGGAGCAGCAACTTGTTTGCTATTCTTCTTGAAGTGTAACACCCCGGATGTAACTTTCCATATTTGTAACTCCGACTCTTGCCAATTTTGGCTTTAAGTTATGAGATTCCCTTCGTGGTTGGGTTTTTGTCTTCTTTTTGCATTTTATTCATGTCATGCATTTCATATCATGTCATCATGTGCAACTCATTTGCATACGTGTTCGTCTCATGCATCCGAGCATTTTCCCCGTTGTCCATTTCGCAATCCGACACCCCCACATGCACCGGCGCACCCCTCTTCTCTCTTTTCATGAGCGGGTGTTAAATGTTCTCGGAATGGACCGAGATTTGCCAAGTGGCCTTGGTACACCACCGGTAGACCGCCTGTCAAATTTCATTCTATTTGGAGTCCGTTTGATGCTCCAACGGTTAACCGGGTAACCGCAAAGGACTCTTTTGTGTTGCAGCCCAACACCCCTCCAAAACAGCCCAATAACACATCCAACCCACCTCCATGTTCTACGCCATCGGATCACGATCATGTGGGCGAAAACTACACCTCATCTGGACACTCCTAGCTCCGTCTACCTATAAATTAGTCCTCCTCGTCCAAATTCGTGGTCTAACCCTAGCGTCTTCCTCCTTGCGCCGCAGGACACATCCATCCGTGCCGGACATGTCCGCCGGCTATGTCACCCGGCCAATCGCGTGCCGCCACCTCAGCAATCGCCGCCCCGCGACCAATCCCGTGCCTCCGCGTGTCGCCTCGCCGTCGCCCTCCACCGCGCGCCACCCGGGCCCGCCGAAGACTTCCCGCGGCCCGCGCCGGTCAGATCTGGGCCTAGAGGCAGCCTGCGCGCCGCCGCACGAGCGCGCCCGAGCCTCCCTCGCTCGTTGCCGTTCTAGATCGGGAGAGGGCCGCCGCTTCTTCTCCTCCCCGACCTCCCTCGCGCGCCTCCCCACCAGCGACCGGCGCCGCCGCCGGCCACCACGACCACCAGGCTAGGCCATCATGCCTCTCCTCCTCCCGTACTTCTCGCTCTCTCCCTCACCTACGTTCTCTCTCTCTCTGGAACCTCGCAGGAGCATGATGGCCAACCCGGATCTCCACGCTCGTGCCGCCCCAAGCCTCCTCTCTGCCAAAAATGGATCCGCCGTGGCCAACTCCGTCGGAATCTGGCCAGGCCCCGCCAGATCGGGCCGTCCCCTCGCCCCCATGCCGCCAGAAGTGCTGCTGCCATGGCCTGCTTCTTCCTCCACTAACCTGGATCCCGTTTTCGCGCTGGGTAATTTTCACCAAGTCCCGAATCTGTAACATTTTATTGCTCCCTTTGTCATGCCACATCTCCGTGACTGTAGCTTCATTTCATGCATATGAGATATCAAAATGTTCATTGCGAGATGCTTTTAATTTCATTCCATTGTGGTATGCTTGTTTGAGTTCATCCTGATGCCCTAATCACTGATTCAAGAGTGCTATAAAATGTTTACTGATGTTACTTATCATATCATGGTGTTTTGTCATTTTTGTCATATTTCATGTGTGCACCATATGAGCATGAGCTCTACATGTGTTTTGAACTATGTCATGCCATCTTTACAAAGTTGCTTGTCTTGCATTTTTGTGATCAATGTGGTGACTAGCACAAGCATGCAAAGTAGCCTTCGTGACATTGATGTGATCAATGTGGTGACTAGCACAAGCATGAAAAGTAGTCCTTCTCCTGTTGTTATTTTGATGCCATGTAAACTTGATGCTACAGTGATATCCATGCTTGTGTTGAGGTACTTCAGTAAGGATGTTTTGAACATATGGTTATGCTCTATCCATCCATGCCCCTGTTTGCAATTATGGAGTGACCTAGCATTTCTAATTCTTGCTCTACTTTTGCTACAAAATGTTCCTGGCAGAATGTTAACATGTTAATCAATATTGCCATGGTTGTTACTAGTGATCCATGTAAGCTATAAACTTGCTCTTGCCATGGTTAGCTTCATGAACATGTCATCTTGCTATTAGTATGCTTGTTTTATCATGCAAGGCTTTGTGATGAGTGGTTTGAGCTCACAAAGATGCCTTCATAATTCTGTTTATGCCATGCTCTGTTTTTCTACTAAGTCTGAAACTGTTAATAAAACTTGCTATGTTTACATGGGTGCCATCATATCTTCTGTGCCTTTTTAGCTCATGTTCAGTAAGGGACTTTTGATCCATGCATTTAGTAGGTTCATGCCACGCCTTGAGTTGCTATTGTATGTTTCTGTAGTATGTTGTTTGCTAGCTCTAAACATGGCTTCCTGATGTTATTTCTGGCATGTTAGTATTTTCACCAAGTCTGTGAAGCTGATATTTTTGCACTTTTGCCATGCTTGTTTGAACCTGCTCTTTTGTGATTTAGACGTAGCTCAGTGTTTTTTTGTCAAACATCTTGTGTACATCACTGCCATATGCTTTGTTGCTATGTTGGAGTGCAGTAGCTTAGTTTCTTGTTGCATACTAAGTAGCATCATGATGTTAATCGCAGAATTGTGCCATTCTTGTTTTGCTTGGCATTTGCAAACCGTGCATCCGTTTCCGGCGATCTTTGTATCAATTTAAATCAAAATCATCTCATCTTTCCAGCGACATACTTGGTTGGCCAAGTTGATCCCTTGATCATTCTTTTCCTTCCGGAGCTCGCTTATGCATTGCATATCACATCTCGCATATCATGCCATGTATTGCATCATGTTGCTTGGGCATTGCACCGTGATTGATTGTTGGTCCTTTGCTTGTGTTCTTGCTTTGTGTAGAGCCGAGAGACGAGTACGTGACCGAGGAACCTGTTGAGTACGCTAATGAGGATCAAGCTTTCGACAACTATGAGAACTTTGCAGGCAAGATGACCATACCCTCGAAATCACTTCTATCTTTGCTTGCTAGTTGTTCGCTCTATTGCTATGCCGCGCTACCTACCACTTGCTATATCATTGCCTCCCATATTGCCATGTCAAGCCTCTAACCCACCTTTCCTAGCAAACCGTTGTTTGGTTATGTTACCTCTTTTGCTCAGCCCCTCTTATAGCGTTGCTAGTTGTAGGTGAAGATGAAGTTTGTTCCATGTTGGAACATGGATATTGTTGGGATATCATTATTATCTCTTATTTACTTTAATGCATCTATATGCTTTGTAAAGGGTGGAAGGCTCGGCCTTATGCCTGGTGTTTTATTTCACACTTGCCGTCCTAGTTTCTATCATACCGGTGTTATGTTCCTTGATTTTGCGTTCCTTACGCGGTTGGGTCTTATGGGAACCCCTTGACAGTTCGCTTTGAATAAAACTCCTCCAGCAAGGCCTAACCTTGGTTTTACCATTTTCCACCTAAGCCTTTTCCCTTGGGTTCCGTGGACTCAAGGGTCATCTTTATTTTAAACCCCCCGGGCCAGTGCTCCTCTGAGTGTTGGTCCGAAACGAGCTGCCTGTGGGGCCACCTCGGGGAAACTTGAGGGCTGGTTTTACTCGTAGCTAGTCTCATCCGGTGTTGCCCTGAGAACGAGATATGGGCAACTCCTATCGGGATTTGTCGGCACATTGGGTAGCTTTGCTGGCCTTGTTTTATCATTGTCGAAACGTCTTGTAACCGGGATTCCTAGTCTGATCAGGTCTTCCTGGGAGAAGGAATATCCTTCGTTGACCATGAGAGCTTGTGATGGGCTAAGTTGGGACACCCTTGCAGGGTTTTGAACTTTCGAAAGCCGTGCCCGCGGCTATGGGCAGATGGGAATTTGTTAATATCCGGTTGTAGAGAACTTGACACTTAAATTAATTAAAATGAATCAACCGCATGTGTAGCCGTGATGGTCTCTTTTTGGCGGAGTCCGGGAAGAGAACACTGACTTGTGTTATGCTTGAACGTAAGTAGTTTCAGGATCACTTCTTCATCACTTCTAGCTTCTCGACTGTGCATTGCTTCTCTTCTCGCTCTCATTTGCGTATGTTAGCCACCATATATGCTAGTGCTTGCTGCAGCTCCACCTCACTACCTTTTCCTACCCTTAAGCTTAAATAGTCTTGATCTCGCGGGTGTGAGATTGCTGAGTCCCTGTGACTCACAGATACTTCCAAACAGTTGCAGGTGCCGACGATACCAGTGCAGACGATGCTACCGAACTCAAGTGGGAATTTGATGAAGACTTGGGTTGCTATTATGTTTCCTTTCCTGATGATCAGTAGTGGATCCCAGTTGGGACGATCGGGGATCTAGCATTTGGGATTGTCTTTCTTTATTTTGGTTCCGTAGTCAGACCTTTGTCTGTACTTTGGATGATGTATGAACTATTTATGTATTGTGTGAAGTGGCGATTGTAAGCCGACTCTTTATCCCTTTCTTATTCAGTGCATGGTATGTGTAAAGATTACCCCTCTTGCGACGGACCTACCATGCGGCTATTCCTCTAAGTCGTGCCCCGACACGTGGGAGATATAGCCGCATTGTGGGTGTTACAAGTTGGTAATCAGATCCTTCCCCGACTTAGGAGCCCCCTGCTTGATCGAATCACTCACGCTGTTGAGTCTAGAACAAAATGTTTTGAGTCTTAGGATTATATATATCGGAGAGTAGGATACTTTTTACTCCTCAGTCCCTTCGTCGCTCTGGTGAGGCTTCCTGACATAGAAGTTTTTGACTCTCCTCTTCTCAAATTTCACGATTTTTTTAGGATCATGCGGGTATCTTGGAATCGTTCTGATGGTTTTGTGACGAGAACATTGTTCTTGGTGCCTCCTGACATTTAGGGGTTGTGGCAGTGTCCCGGGGAGTTAAGCTCCGAGGTGTTGTCGTCACAATTTTATCGTTGCAGTTCTGGAATACCTGAGTTCGCCGACATCGAAAATCTCTTTTATGCAGTTGTTGGTGATATAACCTCGACGCCACCTAGTACTGGGGCGGGAGTTCGGGAGTATTTCCATAACTCGTATAATGGATGCTTTTCGAAGGTTGAGGTAAATGATTTCCGAAGGTTTCTTGGTTATGTGTTGAAGGATGGATACAACTGGATGTAGGATTTGTTAGTTTGGGTGAGATATTATGCTTCCCCTGTATCCCCAACACCTGATTGCATAACCAGAAAGTTTAGGGAGTTTATAAGTGGGAATTCAAGTATATCGTAGGATATCTTTCCAACAGACACATGATACGATATGGGGTCTATCATATGTTTCTTCCGGCTTATTCTGCAAGTCAATCCTTTGTCTTGTTTTGTTTGTGGTATTCGAGTTGCTTCAAAGTCAAGTGTTGAATCCATACCTTCACTAAATGGTGTTCTCATACTTCTATGTGAACACCAATCCTTCTTGATCATCAAGATTGTCATGTCAGTTCTTTCCAACCGGTGCGATTCTCTTCAAGATGATCCTATCTTTTTTCCCATCCGCAAGATCAACTCAAAGTCTTTTCAACGTTATTCGTTTCATCCGTCCCAAGTTGCCTTTATTTTCCTGCCCTCCCACCCTTTTCCTTCAAGGAATCAGATGTCTTAATCAAGTATCCTTTTATTGGTGGGAAGTCTCTCCATTCTTTCCGTTAATGTTCGTATCCGATGATTCTCAGGAAGATACTAACAGAGCCTCAAGTTCATCATTATTCGTTCTCTTTCTTCTCCGGTGGATTCAAGTCAACCTTTGTCGATCATATCCTTTTTCCTCGTTTCAAATGTTTTCTCATGCCGGGACACCTCTTAATCATTCACTTCTCGCTATTCGTTTGTCCTGGAGTGCTGAAGATATCACAGAAGGCTCATCTTTTCATTCAAGATCCGTTTAACCTATTTCGAGGTTGTTATCTCATTCAAGCCATTTAATTCAACCTGCGCAATCTCCCTTCCAAGTAATCGTTAAACGGTGTATCTTTTGAGTGGGCCCTAACCCACATGTCTTTTCCCAGGATCTTACCTGACTCTTCTAACTTTTCTCGGAGCTATCCCCAAAATCTTTTTAAAGTTTGACGTAAGAATGAGTTATCATCAGTCAAATGCCTTTCTCCAAGATCTTTCAAATTCTTTTCATCGTTGGTTCAACCTTTCTAATTTTCATTCCGGAGTGTCTCAACAATTCTTGGTGGTGTTTCTCATCATCATTCTCGGATTTTGAAGACCGAAGAAGAGTTTCTCTTCAATCATATCCGTTCTCTTGAAG
The DNA here is from genome assembly GCF_002162155.2 of Triticum dicoccoides. Classification (NCBI taxonomy): domain Eukaryota; kingdom Viridiplantae; phylum Streptophyta; class Magnoliopsida; order Poales; family Poaceae; genus Triticum; species Triticum dicoccoides. The sequence continues at coordinate 103,414,774 of NC_041380.1, read as the reverse complement.
ATTCATGGTTCTAGCTTGATGCCATCCTCGCATAATTGTTTTCGATTGTGAGAATTATTTTCACCTATCCGGAACAATTCGGGAGTCTTTTCAGTTTGATTCTCCGAAGCCCATCATCTCAGAATTATTCATTCTCAGTGTGTAGCTATCGTTCTCCAAATCTGAGGTCTGGTAGTCCGCCAACGGGAGGTTGGTCTATGGGAAAGTCACCCTCGTTAGGAGCATTGGTCATGACGATAACATTGAGATCCGTGACATTCGCATTCCCAAGATGAAAGGCTATTCCTTGAACTCCGAATAAGACAACAAATGCCATTATTAGTACCGGTATGGAGAGAAGTTATCCGAAAGGTTGAAAGATGCCAACGTGAGCTAGCGTCTCGTTATGCTTAATAGCATTCCAATCTTTTAATAATAATCACTACTTGTATCTCTTTTGCTTCGCTTGGTTGATTAGTTTCCACATCTGAGGATCGATTTCAAGAACATGGTCAACTTCCATTCGATTCGCACTCTTGATGAAACGCATCGCTCCGCACTCTTGTTCGAAAGTCTACTCTGGAGAAGGGCCCCGGCTAAAGAGAAAGATCTGATCTGTCTTGTCCCATGGGATCTTAAGTGTGGAAAGAGCAACCCGACAGCCGAGATGTGCATTACAAAGTAATTTAGTACATACTACCGAAAGCATTATCATTTTGCGATTTGAGTTCTGGAGATACAGGTGGTAAGTTGTTACCGGTGCATCGTTCAAATATCCTCTAATGAGTTCATGATCTCTCCATTCTCATGTATCTAAATTCTCTCAAGTATCTTCATTCGCTTTCTAATTCTTACGGTGATTCGTTCTCTTTTTCTTCAATCATTTTAAATTCTTACGGTAGTTCATTCAAGAGTTCTCTTCCTTGTTTATCATATCAATTCATTCGTTCTTTCAAATCCTAACGGTGGTTCGTTGAAGCCTTATCCCAAGTTTGCGCTATATCTATCTTAATCCTTTTTACGAGAATAACTAGTATGCCAAATCTGTTGCTTGTCATCAATCTAAATTGGTGAAGGATACGCATAACATAATTCTTATTATTGCTTCATCCAAGTGATCTTGTTTCTTCTCTCCAGAGTAGTTCTTCATGTCACATTCTCGGTTCAAGTGCTTCATACTTTCCCAGAGTTCTTTTCAACTTTACGTTTCGTTTGATTATTCTTTTATTACTGGAGTTCTTCATGGAGGATCAACATGGTGACTCACCAAGGATTCTTTTCATTCTTCATTTGTTCTTCAAGAATTCTCTCGAAGTTAAGATCCGCCAAGCTATACTCTCAAATAAACATGGTGTTCAACACATGTTTTATTCTAAGGAGTTCAAGCACTCTTCATCTTGCATTCCGAAGTGCAGTTCTTCCTATCTTATCTTTGGAAGTGGTGTTATGTCATTCTTGACAATTTCTTTCGTGTTTCATGATTCGCATGTTGTCAGGAATGAGGTATTTAAACCCATCATTTTCCTCCTTGGAGCTATCTTGGGTTAGATTTCACCAAAAGCCTTCCCTAAGGAATGTTGCTTATTGTGGTGTCTATCAATGATCCAAGTTTTTCACCCATCCTCTCGGCGAAAGGAGTTGTCATCTCCTTGTTGACCACAATGAAATCTTTTGTTTCCGTAGTGGCAGAATTTCGCCTCAATTTTGAGAAGTTTTCCATAAGCCCACTACATGTTTATTTGTTTCGTTGTTGGTTTTCCAACAACTCCGTTATAACCTTTCTTGGAAGGGTGCTCTCCAAGCTCTTTTGTGCTAGAAGTTGCATTTTCTTCTCCATTCTTTCATTCCAATGATCTATCTTCTATTCTTTCTTCTGGAGGCATTGTGACATTGATCTCTTCAGTCATCATCTCAATTTGTGAGGATCGTGTTCTTTTCATGCTTATCGATTTAACCGTAGTGTTGTGCCCTCTGCTCAAGTTCTTTTTGCCTTATCAAGTCTTGCATCTCTTTTTCAACCGGAGTGCTGTTCGAATTTGTTCTTCCTTGTTCCTCTTTTCTAACATAGTGTTTTCTACTTCGATCATCTCCGTTGCATTCTTTTCTCAAAATGGTTTAACCTCTCAAGGTTCATGGCTTCACTCATTGCCGAAGAAGCAACTTAGTTTTACCTCTTCTCTTCCTCTTGCCTTTTCCCTCCGGTGCCATCCTAGATCAAGGGACGAGATCCTCTCGTAGTGGAGGATTGTTGTAACACCCCGGATGTAACTTTCCATATTTGTAACTCCGACTCTTGCCATTTTCGGCTTTAAGTTATGAGATTCCCTTCGTGGTTCGGTTTTTGTCTTCATTTTGCATTTTTTTCATGTCATGAATTTCATATCATGTCATCATGTGCATCGCATTAGCATACATGTTCGTCTCATGCATCTTAGCATTTTCCCCGTTGTCCGTTTCGCAGTCTGACAATCCCACATGCACCGGTGCACCCCTCGTGTCTCTTTTCGTGAGTGGGTGTTAAATGTTCTCATAATGGACCGAGATTTGGCAAGTGGCCTTGGTACACCACCGGTAGACCGCCTGCCAAATTTCGTTACATTTGGAGTCCGTTTGATGCTCCAAGGTTAACCGGGTAACCGCAAAGGACTCTTTTTTGTTGCAGCACAACACCCCTCCAAAACAGCCCAATAACCCATCCAAACCACCTCCATGTTCTACGCCATCGGATCACGATTGTGTGGGCAAAAACTACACCTCATTTGGACACTCCTAGTTCCCTCTACCTATAAATTAGTCCTCCCCGTCCAAATTCGCGGTCTAACCCTAGCATCTTCCTCCTTGCGCCGCCGGACACATCCGTCCGCGCCGGACATGTCCGCCGGCCACGTCGCCCGGCCAATCACATGCCCCCACCTCAGCAATCGCCGCCCCGCGCCCAATCCCGTGCCTCCGCGTGTCGCCTCGCCGTCGCCCTCCAACGCGCGCCACCCAGGCCCGCCGAAGCCCGCCCGCGGCCCGCGCCGGTCAGATCTGGGCCTGGAGGCAGCCCGCGCGCTGCTGCACAAGCGCGCCTGAGCCTCCCTTGCTCGTTCTCGTTCTAGATTGGGAGAGCGCCGCCGCCTCGTCTCCTCCCCGACCTCCCTCGCGCGCCTCCCCGCCGGCGACCGGCGCCACCGCCGGACACCACGACCACCAGGCTAGGCCCTCGCGCCTCTCCTCCTCCCGTTCTTCTCGCTCTCTCCCTCACCTACGATCTCTCTCTGTGGAACCTCGCAGGAGCATGATGGCCGACCCGGATCTCCATGCTCGTGCCACCCCAAGCCTCCTCTCTGCTAAAAATGGATCCGCCGTGGCCAACTCCGTCGGAATTTGGCCGGGCCCCGCCGGATCGGGCCGTCCCCTCGCCCCCATGCCGCCAGAACTGCCGCTGCCATGGCCTGCTTCTTCCTCCAGCGACCTGGATCCCAAATCTGTAACATTTTATTGCTCCATTTGTCATGCCACATCTCCGTGACCGTAGCTTCGTTTCATGCATATGAGATATCAAAATGTTCATTGTGAGATGATCTTCGTTTCATTCCATTGTGGAATGCTTGCTTGAGTTCATCTTGATGTCCTAATCATTGATTCAAGAGTGCAATAAAATGTTAACTGCTGTTACTTATCATATCATGGTGTTTTGTCATTTTTTTTCACATTTGATGTGTGCTCCATATGAGCATGAGCTCTGCATGTGTTTCGAACTATGGCATGCCATCTTTACAGAGGTGCTTGTCTTTCATTTTTGTGATCAATATGTTGACTAGCACAAGCATGCAAAGTAGCCTTTGTGACATTGCTGTTTTCAGGGACTTAGGATTTTGCTAAGTCCATGTATTGCTGTTATTTTGATGCCATGTAAACTTGATGCTACAGTGATATCCATGATTGTTTTGAGGTACTTCAGTAAGGATGTTTTGAACATATGGTTATGCACTATCCATCCATGCCCCTGGTTTCAATTATGGAGTGCCCTAGCATATCTTATTCTTGCTCTACTTTTGCTATAAAATGTTCTTGGCAGAATGTTAACATGTTAATCAATATTGCCATGGTTGTTACTAGTAATCCATGCATGCTATAAACTTGCTCTTGCCATAGTTAGCTTCATGAACATGTCATCTTGCAGTTAGTATGCTTGTTTTATCATGCAAGGCTTTGTGATGAGTGGTTTGAGCTCGCAAAGATGCATTCATAATTCTGTTTATGCCAAGCTCTGTTTTTCTGCTAAGTCTCAAACTGTTAATAAAACTTTCTATGTTTACATGGGTGCCATCATATCTTCTGTGGCTTTTTAGCTCATGTTCAGTAAGGGACTTTTGATCTACGCATTTAGTAGGTTCATGCCACGCCTTGAGTTGCTATTGTATGTTTCTGTAGTATGTTGTTTGCTAGCTCTAAACATGGCTTCCTGATGTTATTTTTGGCATGTTAGTATTTTCACTAAGTCTGTGAAGCTGATATTTTTGCACTTTTGCCATGCTTGTTTGAACCTGCTCTTTTGTGATTTAGACGTAGCTCAGTGTTCATGTTTTGTCAAGCATCTTGTGTACATCACTGCCATATGCTTTGTTGCTATGTTGGAGTGGAGTAGCTTAGTTTCTTGTTGCATACTAAGTAGCATCATGCTGTTAATCGCAGAATTGTGTCATTCTTGTTTTGCTTGGCATTTGCAAACCGTGCATCCATTTCCGGCGATCTTTATATCGATTTAAATCAAAATCATCTCATCTTTCCAGCGGCATACTTGGTTGGCCAAGTTGATGCCGTGATCATTCTTTTCCTTCCGGAGCTCGCATATGCATTGCATATCACATCTCGCATATCATGCCATGTATTGCATCATGTTGCTTGGGCATTGCACCGTGATTGATTGTTGGTCCTTTGCTTCTGTTCTTGCTTTGGGTAGAGCCGGGAGATGAGTACGTGACCGAGGAACCTGTTGAGTATGCTAACGAGGATCAAGCTTTCGACAACTCTGAGAACTTTGCAGGCAAGATGACCATACCCTCGAAATCACTTCTATCTTTGCTTGCTAGTTGTTCGCTCTATTGCTATGCCGCGCTACCTACCACTTGCTATATCATTGCCTCCCATATTGCCATGTCAAGCCTCTAACCCACCTTTCCTAGCAAACCGTTGTTTGGCTATGTTACCTCTTTTGCTCAGCCCCTCTTATAGCGTTGCTAGTTGTAGGTGAAGATGAAGTTTGTTCCATGTTGGAACATGGATATTGTTGGGATATCATTATTATCTCTTATTTACTTTAATGCATCTATATACTTTGTAAAGGGTGGAAGGCTCGGCCTTATGCCAGGTGTTTTATTCCACTCTTGCCGTCCTAGTTTCTGTCATAATGGTGTTATGTTCCTTGATTTTGTGTTCCTTACGCTGTTGGGTATTATGGGAACCCCTTGACAGTTTGCTTTGAATAAAACTCCTCCAGCAAGGCCCAACCTTGGTTTTACCATTTTCCACCTAAGCCTTTTCCCTTGGGTTCCGCGGACTCAAGGGTCATCTTTATTTTAAACCCCCCCGGGCCAGTGCTCCTCTGAGTGTTGGTCCGAAACGAGCTGCCTGCGGGGCCACCTCAGGGAAACTTGAGGGTTGGTTTTACTCGTAGCTAGTCTCATCCGGTGTTGCCCTGAGAACGAGATATGTGCGACTCCTATCGGGATTTGTCGGCACATCGGGTGGCTTTGCTGGTCCTGTTTTACCATTGTCAAAACATCTTGTAACCGGGATTCCAAGTCTGATCGGGTCTTCCTGGGAGAAGGAATATCTTTCGTTGACCGTGAGAGCTTGTGATGGGCTAAGTTGGGACACCCCTGCAGGGTTTTGAACTTTTGAAAGCCATGCCTGCGGTTATGGGCAGATGTGAATTTGTTAATATCCGGTTGTAGAGAACTTGACACTTAACTTAATTAAAATGAATTAATCATGTGTGTAGCCGTGATGGCCTCTTTTCGTGGAGTCTGGGAAGAGAACACGAACTTGTGTTATGCTTGGATGTAAGTAGTTTCAGGATCACTTCTTGATCACTTCTAACTTCTTGACCGTGCGTTGCTTCTCTTCTCGCTCTCATTTGCGTATGTTAGCCACCATATATGCTAGTGCTTGCTGCAGCTCCACCTCACTACCTTTTCCTACCCTTAAGCTTAAATAGTCTTGATCTCACGGGTGTGAGATTGCTGAGTCCCTGTGACTCACAGATACTTCCAAACAGTTGCAGGTGCCGATGATACCAGTGCAGACGATGCTACCTGTCGGTGTCAAAATCGGCGAATCTCGTGTAGGGGGTCCCGAACTGTGCGTCTAGGCCGGATAGTAATAGGAGGCAAGGGACACGAAGTTTTACCCAGGTTCGGGCCCTCTCGATGGAGGTAAAACCCTACGTCCTGCTTGATTAATATTGATGATATGGGTAGTACAAGAGTAGATCTACCACGAGATCAGAGAGGCTAAACCCTAGAAGCTAGCCTATGGTATGATTGTTGATGTGTATGTCGTCCTACGGACTAAAACCCTCCGGTTTATATAGACACCGCATAGGGTTAGGGTTACATAGAGTCAGTTACAATGGTAGGAGATCTTCATATCCGTATCGCCAAGCTTGCCTTCCACGCCAAGGAAAGTCCCTTCCGGACGCGGGACAGAGTCTTCAATCTTGTATCTTCATAGTCCGGGAGTCCGGCTGAAGGTATAGTTCGGCTATCCGAACACCCCCTAATCCAGGACTCCCTCAGTAGCCCCTGAACCAGGCTTCAATGACGACGAGTCCGGCGCGCAGATTGTCTTCGGCATTGCAAGGCGGGTTCCTCCTCCAAGTACTTTATAGAAGATTTTAAACACAAAGATAGTGTCCGGCTCTGCAAAATAAGTTTTCCACATATTGCCATAGAGAGAATAATATTTACACAAATCTAATCTGCTGACGAATTCCATAGTGCGACACACCACGGCCAAACTTTTATCCGAGTCGTTTCATTATCCCACCTCAGCGCGTCATGCGAGGCGGTTTCCTTGGCACGTCTTATCAAAGCAGAGATCGTGTCCCCTTATTCCGGGATTCTCATCAATACGGGCATGGGTAACCCAGCCGTGCCTTTGATTACGGCGCTTGGAGATAAGCGAGTTTTACCAGGCTGGTGGGGACATGTAGTTGCGTCCACCCATATAAGGGGATACGGATCCACCTTTTCACCCACGCCTTCTTCCTCCTTTGCATATCCATTCTTGCGCACTCGAGCTCCAGCGCCCAAGTCCGCACTACCACCTCAACCTTCTCCAGTCATGTCCGGAGCGGGAGGCAAGTGGATGGTCTCCTCCGTCACGGAGGGACACATCAAAAAGCTGAGGAAGGCCGTATATCTGGCTAGCGACATCGCGCACCGGCTTCCCGAAAAGGGCAGCTCATCCCCACTCCTAGGCCCCATGAGAGGGTGGTATTCCTCCCCCATTTCCTCCGTGGACTGGGCTTCCCTCTGCATCCATTTGTCCGGGGGCTCATGTTCTACTACGGCCTGGATTTCCACGATCTGGCCCCGAACTTCGTCCTCAACATCTCGGCGTTTATCGTCGTGTGCGAGGTGTTCCTCCGCATCCGCCCCCATTTCGGCCTATGGCTTAAGACTTTCAACGTCAAGCCAAAGGTGGTGCGCGGCAGCCAGGCGGAGTGCGGCGGTGCCATGGTTGGCAAGATGGCCAACGTCCTGTGGCTCGAGGGCTCCTTTGTTGAGACCCTGAAGGGGTGGCAATCATGGTGGTTTTACGTCACCGAGCCACGCAACGCCGAATGGGTCGCACCCCCTGAGTTTCGATCCGGCCCCCTACGCGGCTCACCTCCTGGAAGGAGACAGGCCTGTCTTGGGGTAAAAAAGGAGAGATGACCGGACTCCAAACATGCATCCAAACCCTGGTGGACAAGAAGCTCAAGCTTGTCAACGTAGTCCAGGTTATGCTCATCCGCTTGATCCTCCCGTGTCAACGACGGGCCTTCAACCTGTGGGAGTTCGACCCGGCGCAGCATCGAACTCTAAACATGCTCTTCGACACGACATACGAAGATGCCTGGAGGATGCTTTTCAAAGGCGCCGAGGCTCCCGCATCCTAAACCGAGGATCGCGGATTCAGTACTCAGCATCACACTCATGCGGTAAGCTGTTTTTGTCCTTTTACAGGGTATCGGTTTTTCATAGTTTGACTCTATGCGGGATCTAAGCTCCCTTATCTTTGACAGGATTGGGAGGTGACGTCCGGACAGATCAACTGTCCGGCTCCTTTGCCCAAAGGCCCGGCGGACGCTCGCTTGGCGAAGCTGCTGGTTTCGGCGCTCTATGTGGTGCCGGAGAAGAAGGCCACGAAAAGGGCCACGGGGACTCGAAAGAGTGACCAGCGCCAGGAGGTCGGATTCATCATCCGACGGTCCCGAAGCGCCTTCCTCTCGTGAAGACGAGGAGGAAGAAGAAGAGACCTCTCCCCCTCCAGCGGGAGGAGAGAAGAAAAGGAAGGCCGCCCTCTCTGAGGAGGCCAGAGGGTCCAAGAAGGGGAAAACCCTTCCTCCGCACTACTCCAATGACGCCGACGACGGCGGAGAGGAGTGGCAGCCCAGGGCCAAGCCCCTGGCAAAATCGTAATTATCCGGATACCAGAGTAATTCATAGTATTCGTTTATTGCACAGCTTTCCCTTATGTCGAACATGCTTATGCAGCCCACCCAAAGACCGGCTCGACGCGTCGTCGAGCGGCTCACTGGACTCGTCGGATGTGAAGTCGCTTCCGACGGCTTCCTCCCCCCGCCCTATGGACGACACCGAGGTGTTGTCCCAACAGGTTCTAAGCGGGGAGGAGGTGGTCCCGGAGGCACCGCAAGGCGACCTCCCGGACTCTAGGAGTAAAGGGGATGAAACCCCCCCAGGGCTCCAAGTCCGGCTCTAGGCCGGACACTGCTTCGGAACCTTCAAGGGTTTCGGAGTCCGGTGGGGGACCTCCTTCCAGGAGGAGCAAGTCCACCGTGCCGGCGACCCCCGTCCATCCGGAGGCGTTGGACAATATGTTGGAGGCGCTCCAAGGCGCCTCCATCAACGAGGAGCACCGCGCTATTACGAGTGCGGTGGTCCAGAAGGTTCAGTCCGCCAAGAGCGGACTGACTGAAGATTGTACTAGCCTTTTGACAGGCTTTGAGGTAAGTAAATAATGTGTAAATAATATTACCGCATAGACAGTAGCCCCTGATGCTCTGTTGGGCGTTCGGGAAGAAAAGCCGAATAGAGGATCAAAAAAATTCACAGGAGTCTAACAAAAGGAGTCAATATACGTGTGCAGGCTTCTCTGCTGGCGTCCGCCGTACTCACTACGGAAGTGGACACGCTGAAGCAGAGCCTCGAGAAGTCCGAGCAAGAGCTCGGGCGTGCCAAGAAGCAGCTCGAGGAGAAGGAAGGTAAGAAATACCTTGGTTGAATATGTATATAAAAAAGGTGCAATTGCAAGAAATGACAGGATTAACATGGCTATTGTAGGGGCCACATCTGAGGTGGCAACCCTTAAGCAAGCGCTGCTCGAGGCCAAGAAGCGTGCGGCCGCGGAGCGCACCGAGCGGGAGAGGTATGAGGCCGAGGTTGGCAAGGTGCGGCAAGAGCTCCAGGTTCTCATGAAGAAACATGAGAGTTTGGAGCTTGACTCGAAGACGCGAGCGTCCGAGCTCACGGCGGCTATTGAAAATGCCAAGTCTGCCAAGGCCGAATCCCAGAAGACCCTCCAGGAGTTGGATGAGGTGAAGAAAATAGCGGCAGGTAAGGCATTCTTTATGCAAAGTAAACACATAAACGTGAGTTACTTGATACTTACCCGAATCCGGAGCTCTCCAGGGGCATTTGCAGATCTTCCCCGGAGTGTATCCAATGCCGCCGCATTCTATCGAGACGAGGAGGGCAGCTCAACGAAGAAGGTGTTCTGGTCTCAGTATGTTGAGGCCGGACACCCCGTGCCCCTGAGCGACCAGCTGAAACAACTGGTCGAGCTCCACAAGGCGGCCAAACAAGCCATGAAGGGCCTCCTAGTTCGGCTGTGGCCTGGAGAGGCTCTGCCTGGGAGCTATTTCGGGCTGGTGCGGCGGCTGGTGGAGGCCTGTCCAAGGCTCGAAGTCATCAAGCACTCCGTCTGTATTGAAGGTGCCCGTAGGGCCTTTGCCCGCACTAAGGTGCACTGGGGCAGGCTGGATGCGGAGAAGCTTGTGAAGGACGAGCCACCAGCGGGGAAAGAGCATCGCAAGCCCGAAAATTACTATAAGGATGTTCTGAAGGGTGCCCGCCTTGTGGCGGATGAATGTACTAGGGATGTAATTTTTGAGTAAAACTCGCTCGTTTTTGTCCTGTGCGCTGAAAACTTGTTCATATGTGCTGAGCAATGCTGCTTGAATTTAAAATATTACCTTCTGTGCGGCTGTTTATCAATACTGAGAGATGGCGAGTCGTCGGCTTTTGCCCCCTTGCCACTAGTGCTGGGGTGTTCGGGGATAAATCTGGGCGCTCTTTTTCCCATGTTTGGGTCCTTCGAGGGAGGCGCTCAGCCCGACGAACGAGGCAATCGGACTATAATGCGTGAACACTCTCACTTAGCCATAGAATTCTATAATTTTAAATTTCGGCAAAGCCCCTAGTATTCAAAAGACCGAGTTCAAGGCGCTATCCATGCCTTGGCCGGACAGAGCCGACTCGTCGCCCTAAGCGGCATAAGTCTTTAGGGACTCGAAAAAACCTCTCGGACAGCGACCAGCTCTCGCTTCATCATGACAGTCAGTTTTAGCTTTCTCCACTGAGGTGCTCGGCCCAGCTCAACCGGGGCACAATCGCAGTGGTTCTCCTAGTGCTACCTTAGCCGATATAGCGGAACGTAAGGCACCAAAACATAAGAGCCGGGCAAACCCAACTATTGACCCAAGACATGATTTGGAGCCGATGCATATAATGCTATAAGTTCGGGGTGCCGCACTTGTGAAAGTGTTCGGACTTCTCACACCATATTGAGGGGTGCTAAAAGCCCCTGGCGTATTTTGGCCGTGCCAAGTTGTACGGGTGCAACATGTCGTTAAGGAACATTTATTTATAAAAAGATAGTGCAGAAATAGACAAAAGCTATGCATTGTTTATTAGAAATAGCTGCGATCAAAGCAGAACAATACAAGTAATGCGATAAACGAAAAGTTGGACTATTTAACATGTCTGCTCCAGGGGCAAGCTGCGGAATAGTATGCGAAACAGGTATACTGCTCGTGATAGAGACCACCTGGGATTTCCGTAATGCGGCATGGCTTGTCTGCTTCCCTGGTTCTTGCATCATTTGTGTGGAAATTGAACTGCCGAACAGGCCTTCCGAAGAGTAGAGTCCTGGAAGTAAGAGAAAAGTAAAAAAATCGGCAGCCCCTGGTGCGGTTTAAGCCATGTTTTGGGCGTGCTGTGATGGTGCCCCTCCCCTTATGCCCATGGTATTTCTAGAGCGTAATTATGTACGCGAAGTACTGGCGTCGCCTTTTTGCTAGGGTTGGGGTTGGGGCCATATTGCTACGCCTGCTCGGAACGTGCCAGACGGTCTTGTTGTAGGTTACTCTGGGCACGCTTGATGGTGTTTGGACGTTTGATGGCCGGACTGGAGAGCTGCCTGGAGAGGCTGCTTTGTACTTCCGCTGCAAGGGCCGCCGTGTGCTCCTCCGTTCGGAGGGAGCGTTCGGTGTTTCCATTGACCGTAATTACTCCACGAGGGCCTGGCATCTTGAGCTTATGGTATGCGTAGTGCGGTACCGCATTGAATTTGGCGAATGTGGTTCTTCCGAGCAATGCATGATAGCCACTGCGGAATGGGACTATGTCGAAGACCAATTCCTCGCTTCGGAAATTATCCGGGGATCCGAAGACCACTTCAAGTGTGACTGAGCCTGTACAGTTGGCCTCTACACCTGGTATTACGCCTTTAAAGGTCGTTTTGGTGGGCTTAATCCTCGAGGGATCAATGCCCATTTTTCACACTGTATCCTAGTAAAGCAGGTTCAGGCTGCTGCCGCCGTCCATGAGGACTCTAGTGAGATGAAATCCGTCAATAATTGGGTCTAGAACCAATGCGGCAAATCCGCCATGACGGATGCTAGTGGGATGGTCTCTTCTATCAAAGGTGATCGGGCAGGAGGACCATGGGTTGAACTTTGGGGCGACTAGCTCTACCGCATATACGTCCCTTAACGCGCGCTTCCGCTCCCTTTTTGGGACGTGGGTGGCGTATATCATGTTCACTGTCCGCACTTGTGGGGGGAAACCCTTCTGTCCATTGTTGTTCGTCGGTCGGGGCTCCTCGTCGTCGTTGCTATGCAGCCCCTTGTCTTCATTGTCGGCGCTTAACTTGCCTGCCTGCTTGAACACCCAACAATCCCTGTTGGTGTGATTGGCCGGCTTTTCGGGGGTGCTATGTATTTGGCACAAGCGGTCGAGTATTCGGTCCAAGCTGGACGGGTCCCTAGGATTCCTTTTGAATGGCTTTTTCCGCTGACCGGATTTAGAGCCTCTGAATCCGGCATTAACTGCCGTATTCTCAGCATTGTCGACGTTAATGCGGCGCTTCTGCTTGTTGCGACGCGACCTGCCACTAATGTCCCTGGTGTCCGAACTACTAGGGTTCTTGGTCATATTGTTGCTACGAGCAAGCCAGCTGTCTTCTCCCACGCAAAAGCGGGTCATGAGTGTCGTGAATGCTGCCATAGATTTCGGCTTTTCCTGTCCAAGGTGCCGGGCCAACTGTCGTGGTCCTCACTCTGACAGTGATGTAGGGGGGTAAGTATGGAGAGGCGAGGTCTTAGCTATGGAGAGGTTGTAAGGACGCAAGGTTTACGAGTTCAGGCCCTTCTCGGAGGAAGTAAAAGCCCTACGTCTCGGAGCCCGGAGGCGGTCGACTGGATTATGTGTGTATGAGTTACAGAGGTGCCAACCCTTGATACTGAGGAGGGGGGTGGCTTATATAGAGTTCGCCAGGCCCCTCCAGCCCTCAGTAATGCAAGGTTTATAGTACATTAAGACTGGGGGTTACTGGTAACACCCCTAATAAAGTGCTATGATGACCATAAAAGCTACTTAATGACCGACCGTTTGCGTGCAGGGTGACTTTAGATCTCCTGGCAGTCGAGTGGTTGGATCTTGGTCGAGTGATTGCTTCGTGGTCGAGTGTCTTGAATCCGTCGAGTGGGATACCTCCAAGTCGATTGAAAGGTGAGGTCCATGCCCCTACCCTAGGTACATAGCTTCATCATTAGCCCCCGAATGGATCGAGGTTCGAGTGGGGAAGGAGTTGGGGATCTTTCCGACTGGTTCTTCATGTTATATGAACGTCTTGTTTTGGATCAATTGTCACGGATGACGTCGTCAACTTCTTTCAGTCGCCTTGATCCATTCTTGGCCTCTTGTCGAGTGAATTTCTTTACTTGTGAAGTTCCGACTGACGGTGTGAAAGGGATCTTCTGTTTGACGAGTTGTTCTGCGGCCCGCGGATTTCGCGGGATTTGAATTTCGGGAAGCGCGCGGGACAGGGGCGGCCGCAGTAATCGGATGGGATAGGACGGAAGCACCTCGATCCCCGCGCCACCTTTTTCGCCACGTACTACGCGCGCCCATTGCGGGATTTGACGGGATTGCCTAGGCCTACCAGTCAGCCACTCGGAAGCGACCTCTTATAAGTTGCCGGCTCGGGACCCCCGAACAGTGCGCCTTCACTTTTCACCCTTCCTTCACAAGATCCTCCGCCACCTCCGCTCCCACCTTGGTGCCGTAGGTCTGTTCGAGCTTCGCCGACGAGGATGGTGAAGGAGAAGACATCGGCTCTGGAGCGCGCGAAGAAGGTGGCGGTGCAGGGGAAGGGGAAGAAGTCCGCTCGGGGCGGATCTTCCTCGAGGACTGCTCTGCCCAAGGATTGGCTCCAGGGCGACTGGATGCCTTCGGTGATTCGGCAGGATGATCTCGATGATCTGGTCGAGGGGGGATTCATTCCCCATGAATCTGCGCGCCTCCTGAGGAAAGAAGTCGAACCCCAGCCTCTTGATGGTGAGTGCGTCCTCCTCGCCACCCATATCGATCGTGGATTCTCTCTGCTTCCTCATCCTTTTTTCCGGAGCTTCTTGAACTTCTTCGGAGCGCAGCTCCATCACTTTACTCCCAATTCTATTGTGTATCTTGCTGCTTTCGTTTCCTTGTGTGAAAACTTCTTGGGTTGTCGCCCCCATTGGGGACTCTTCAAGCACATCTTCACTTGCCGCTCTCAGTCGGTCAAGAAGGCCAAGTCGAGTGACGAACGGACGCAGGTGATCCAGCTGTGCGGGGGTCTGGCGATCCAGATGAGGGGAAAAAGTTCCTTTCCGTCTATCACTTTTCCCGAGTCAGTCCGTGGGTGGCAGTCGACTTGGTTTTACTATAAAGACCAGGTGACCCCAGGACAGTCGACTGGGCTTCCCCCTTTTTCTCTGAATCGAGCACAAAAACCTACCTCTCTGAAAGTGACGCCGGAGGAAAAGGCGCAAGTCAAGGTGCTGGTCGGTCGAGTGGTTCAGCTTGTCCGCGAGGGTGTGACTGGCATGGACTTGTTGGAAGTCTTCCTTCGGAGGCGCATCCAACCGCTTCAGGCTCGTGACCACCCGATGTGGCTGTACTCGGGTCTTGAAGACACCACTCGGATTCACCCAGAAGAGGTCACTAACAAGATGCTGGAAGGGTGGCTGTCGAGTATCACAGGGAACAAGGACAACCCCCGAGGAGCCAGGAGGATTCCTCCACTCGACCAAACATACGAAGTGGACAAGGTCTGACCTTGCGTTTCCGACTGTGATCTTTGCTTTCTTTATTTGTTCTTTTTGGATCAGTTGATTGACTTTTGTCTCGTTTGTTGTCCTCTAGGCCACTACTGAGATGTACTCGACACCCAATGGAGCACAGGAGCAGGCCGAGGAAGGAGAGGCGAGTGGAGGCGCAAGTGGAGACGTGGGAGAAGAGTGGGAATCTGACGGTGAAGGAGAGGGGGATGACGACGATGACTCCAGTGAAGAGGAGGAGGAAGAAGTCGAACCTTCCTGCTCAGAACGGCGATCCAAGCTTACACACGACCCTGCACGGGAACATGGTAAGGCGACTGTCCCTGTTGGGCAGTCGTCGAAGCACCCTCGGACCTCATCTCCAGCGCCGACAGAAAAAGCTCCCAAGCACCCACACGCGACGCCGTCCAAGCCGCCCAAGGCTCTGCCCAAGATGAGGATGACTGTCCCCACCATTTCTAGGTAATAGTAGAATTTGTTTTCCTTTGTCGAACGTGACAGACTCTTAGTCGACTCATTGAATAAGCTGACTGACTTTCGAAATTTATAGTGCTGCCACCTCGGAGATCTCCGCCAAGGACGATGATCAAGAGATGGAAGACGTTGTTACCTCCGACCCCGGTACGATTACTGATGCTCTGCTTTTAGTCGACTGACGATTTCTTATAATTCCGGTCGATTGGATTTTTCTTGTAGCTCCTCCTCATGTCATTGACCTCCCTGATGATGACGATGAAGTGCCGCTGATGGCGCGAAGGAACAGGAGGGCGCCGGCTGGCAAGACCCCACAAACTACTCCGGCACCCGAGGCCGCAGTCCGGGAGGGTGGTGATACCACTCGGGTTTCTGTGACCTTCGCTGAACCTCTAACGAGTGTCCGACCTTCGACGTTGACTGCAAATCCGCCTTCGCTTTTTGCCACACACCATGTCCTTGAGGACCAAGTGGGTGCCGCTAAAGAGGCTATACGCCAGGCGGGGATCATGATGGAGCAAGTGAAGGTGGTTCGGGAAGCCAGCCAAGCAGCTTATGACGCGAGCTCAGCTCTTCAGAGCAACGTTCAGGTCAGTCGATTCACCGCTTGTTCTGTTAGGATATGCTATCTGAAGAATCTCTTTTCCAAAGATCTTTATATCTATATGCCTAGTGGGTGTGCCTATTAATCTTTTTGACGAGTGGGGGCACGCTAAGTGCACCCACTGGGTGTAGTCCCCGAGACTACGGTGGACTGCTTGCAGTCGACTATAGTCTTTATATTGTGTTGCTTTAGTTGAACTTCTTCACTCGGTCTGGTCAGGCCATGTCAAATGGAACTATACACGGTCGACTGCGGGCAGTCGATCGATTTTTTTGGTCGAACCAGTGGGGGAACGCTGAGTGCACCCACTGGGTGTAGTCCCTGAGACAACTATCGAATGTTTTTGATTCGGCTGTAGTCTTAGAAACGCCATATTGTCTCTTGGTTACTCGGAAGCAACTTATCTTGGATGTCTGTCGACTGATTTTTTGCAGAAATCCTGCGAACTTGTGGCTCGCTACACTGAGTTGGAGAACAAACAGATCCAGCTGAACCTTGCCTTGAAGCTTGCTCAGGAGAACTTGCAGAAGGCGAGGGACAAAGCAAAAGGTATGGCTGGTGAGCTTTTGTCGACTGTCTTTTCTTTCTGGCCGTCCTCGATGTTGATCTCACTTGCTATTTCGCAGACAAAATGGAGGAGGCTCTGAAGAAGAAGGATCAAGACCTTGCCAAAGCGCAGAAGGAGGCCCTGAACAGAACGAAGCTTGCTGAAGAAAAATTGGCTTCAGTCGGTACTCTTGAAAAGGAAAACTCCAGGCTGAAAACTGCTCTCGACATGGCTAATCAAGAGGTCAGCCGTCTGAAGAACGACAATATATCTCTGAATGACAAGGCAAGTGAACTCGCGGGGAAGAGGAACGATCTGGAGGCTTATCTCGGTGGACTCGCCAAGAAGCTGTTCGTCATGCTCGAGGGTAATTACTCCGGCCCGACTGACTTGCAGTTACCAAACCTGCGTAGAGCCACTGACTTATCCTTGAATTGTGTTTACAGAATTCTGCCAGAACTTCGAAGAGGATACCAGTCGAGTGGAGACAGACTTGGACCCCATCAATTCTCCAGTGAAGGACGGGGCTGCTATGAACATGCTCCGACTGGAATCTCGTGTTGCCGGCGTTGTTGACTATCTTGCTCGGTTGAAGGTTGCGATGTCGTGGATCGACATGTCGCTCTGGCCTAGGACGACGCTTCAGAATGACCTTGAGTCCCTGATGACTCGACTGAATGAAATCCCAGATCGAGTGGCGGAATGGAAGAAATCTTCTGCTAGATGTGGCGCTGACGTCGCTCTGTCTCTGGTCCGTGTCCATTGCAAGGAGGCGCGAGAAGAAAAGTTGGCCGCCATCCAAGTTGCCAATACCAGGAAGCACAACTTTCAAGACTTCATGGAGACTTTCATTGCTGCTGCCACTCGCATTGCAGACGGGATCGACTTGGACGAGTTCGTTGCCCCTTCCAGTCCTCCACCTGAGGAATAAAAACTTTTATGCTTCACTTTAAATTTGCCTCGGAATGCCGAGTGGATTTTGTAACCGTTAAACTCTATCAAGATGGAGGCTCGAGTACTTTGATCTGCGGTCTAGGACCTTTGGATCTTATCTGAACTTGATTTATCATTGAATATCTTCATGAATTATCTGTCGAGTGGAACTTGTTCTTCACTCGAAATAACTTTGTATTTGTGGTGCAGCTCCGAAGGAGAAGGTAGCAGTCGATTTGCACCTCGTCGACCTTGCGGATTGGGATGTGTTCCGTACTTAGGCGAGCACTGGGCTGCAGCTAAGCCTCCGAGTGGAAGGTCTGCTCTCCACTCGGTAGGATTTTAAAAACTTAGGCGAGTACTGGACTGCAGCTAAGCCCCCGAGTGGGAGGTCTGCTCTCCACTCGGTACGATTTTTTCAACTTAGGCGAGTACTGAACTGCAGCTAAGCCCCCGAGTGGGAGGTCTGCTCTCCACTCGGTAGGATTTTTTTCAAACTTAGGCGAGTACTGGACTGCAGCTAAGCCCCCGAGTGGGAGGTCTGCTCTCCACTCGGTAGGATTT